>NC_142601.1:11739489-12039489 GCF_041222555.1 Hakea prostrata
ATAAAAGGGAAGTGATCTGGAGTGTCGCCTCGAATTGAGGGAATGGAAGTATAATTATAATGACTTTGACCGTAGACCCTTTGCCATAGCTTACAGTCCACCGATCGGAGAAAGGATATTAAAAAGAAAAGTGCAGAAAGTAAATAACAAAATAATAAACAAAACAATAAAAGCAAAAGGGAAACCTTAACCAAAGAGAGGCACGACTATAGGCATATTTGATCAAGGACCCAGGGGGAAGGGAGAACAATAAATAAATGCTGAAGTTAAATCCTAAATTAAGAAAATGGAGGGGTAGATAGAAGCGGGAATGGAAGGGAAGAGAAGATTATTGAAGAATGTTACTTATTTGCATCTTTGAATCTCCAAAATAAAAAAAAAAATAAATAACTTGAACAAGCGATTCAAATCTCAACCAACCCTAACAACCAGATCTAGAATAATCTAGATCTGCAATTGCTAGACCCAGAGAAAAAGCGAATCCTCAAACTTGAAACTTGAAACTTGAACTTGAAATTGCATTGATAAAAATAAAAGAATTACACTTGCATCAAATAAATTACACAACTTCAATTTTCCTTTCAAAACATTAAAACCTAAACATTCAATCTAGAAATAGAACCCACAAATTAATTAAGGGTAATTTTCATATGGACCCCTTGAGGTTTGATCCATGTCATTTTTAGTCCAAATAAATGGACACTTTGCATCTGCCTCCCCTGAGGTATTTAATAAGATCAATTAAGGACAATTTATAATTTTTATGACCAAAATACCCTCACACCTATTATATGGTAAGATTTGCATATTTTCTCTCTTTATCTCCTTTATCGTCTCCATCTTCAGTCCGACCTTGTCCCATCTCTGCCCTTTTCTTCCTCCTCAACTCCAGCAACAGTTGGATAAAAGCATTTGCGACCACGAACCTAGCAGATGAAAAACGTTGCTCTGCAAGTGCTTCACGAGCTGCAACCACTGCACTGTCAGAGATTTCTCCTTGCAAGCTAAATTTCGCAGAAAATCAGTCGATATATCAAATTCCACAGCGATAACTAGAAGCAACAGCAACAAAAGCGGTGAAGAGAGCAAAATCCATCATTAACAATGGTTCGAATTCCAGAAATCATCAAGAAGCCTCAATCTGAGAATCAAAATCTCATCCGGTAATCCAGTCCAGAAGTTGCAGCGTCAACAGAGTCCTGACTTAGTAACGACGACTCGAATTCCAGGAATCGTCAAGAAGCTTGAACTTGAAAATCTCGTCGTCAATATTCCGGCTTGAGCTTGCAACGTCAACCGAGTCCCGATGTGGTTAGAAACATCGATAAAGTGAAATCGATCCAGGTCTCTTTGATTTTAGATATTTACTGGAATTCGATTAACAAATACAGAAAATAAGAAATAAGATATAGATGATGAAACAGGGAGGGTAAGCAAGCAATGCACAAGAAAATAGGTGTTTTTATAGAATTAACAACTACAGAAAAATTGCAGTTTACCCTTACTGTTGATTCTTGTTTCACAATCTAAAGACGTGGTACATAGGATAAGATGTCAGAAAAAACTTCACGAGAAACAAGAATTAACAGGGACGGAGGGGTGAGCAGTAGCAATACACAGAAAAGAAAAAAAATAAAAAATAAAAACTAGAGAAGAGAGACTTACAAGAGATTAAGATTCCTACGATCGAAAGGTACAGGTTTGTGGGATTGAATCTGCTTCTTCTTCAGAATGATTTCAGGTAAATTGAAAACGGTTTATGGAATTGAATTTGCTTCTTCTTCATGTTGATTTCAGGTAAATTGAAAACGAGTCACTCGAGCAACAAATCCTTCTTCAACCTTTTGGACCCAGTAATTTCTCCTAGAAGATCGTCTTCGTCTTCCATGTTGTCGACGCCGGATTCTCCAGATTTTCCCTGTCGAGCTAAGAAACAAAGCTCGAAAAGTGCCAACAACGTTTTGAATTATTTCCGACAAAAAAGACGTCTTCGATTCAAGAAGACTTGTTCCATCAATTTTGTATGATGCATACGAGAAAAGCTTCAATGGAGATTCGCAAATGCTCTTGCCGAGTCTACTCTATTTGCTAAGAAGACTTCTAAATGGGGAAAAATGGCACTGTGAAGCACTTGTAGAGCGAAGTTTTCCATCCGCTAGGTTTCGTGGTCGCAAATGCTTTTATCTAACTGTCGCCGGAGTTGAAGAGGAAAAAAAGGCAGAGATGGGGCGAGGCCGGACTGAAGATGGAGACGATGAAGGAGATGAGAGAGAAAATATGCAAATTTTACCGTAGAATAGATGTGAGGGTATTTTGGTCATAAAAATTACAAATTGTCCTTAATTAATCTTATTGAATACCTCAGGGGAGGCAGATGCAAAGTGTCCATTCATTTGGACTTAAAATGACATGGACCAAACCTCAAGGGGTCCATATAAAAATTACCCATTAATTAAAGAACTAGAGAAAACCTAGAGCAAACTAAAGAGAATAGAAAGTGTAAGATTAAAATAAACTAAAGAGAAACTAAAGTGTCTAACCTAAGAGGGAGGTAATATTTATGGGAGAAGGAGAATAATTTAAAACAAGGAAATAAATAATAATAATAATAATAATAATAATAATAATAATAATAATAATAATAATAATAAAATAGAAAAACAAAAACAAATAAAGAAAGAGCAAAATTGGTTAGAAATAAAAAGAGAGAGAGAAAGAGAATAAGTGAAGAATTAAATAAAAAAAAATTTGATTTCACGAGGAGAAAAAGTGGAAGAAAGAAAGAAGAAGCGGAAGAAGGAAAGAAGGAAGAAAACTCCATATTTTTAGAAAAATCATTTTGGGTTAATTAAGGAAAATAAAATAGTGAAAATAATAGAAAGTGGGAAGAGAGAGAGAAAACTAATTAGAGAAAAAAATGAAATCTTCTAAAAAAATAGAAAATCCTAATCTTTGACTACTTGTGGGCCCCATACATTCATTCAATTACAATAAAGAAAAATAAAATAAAAATCATAATCTAATTTTATAAGATATTTTGGAGTTAGCCCATAATCGCATCTTTAGCCCATCATGCTCCAAATCAGGCCCACTTTCGCACTTAGTGAATTTGAACGGATCTATTGACATGTAAAAATCGCATGTTTCATACCCAAACTCTAAATATTATTTAAGGTCTTAAAAATTCATAAAATTTGCAAACACAACATAAAACCCAAGGTAGCTCCACTCAAAGTGTGTAAAATGCATGCTTTATGCCTTAAGATTTCACACATAATCAATGATCCGTCCCAATATAGAAGTACAATGGGTGCCCTACAGTATTTGACTCTCACATGCCCTGATATAGCATTTTTTGTCAATAGGCTTTGTCCATATATGCATCGCCCTACAATTGATGATTGGACTGCGGTTAAACGAATTCTTCGTTATCTAAAAGAGACCCCATCCCATGGGATTCTATTTCGGCCAACAACTAATCTTTCTCTTACTGCCTTTAGTGATACAAAATAGGCCGGTTCAACTATTGATCAACGATCTACAAGTGGCTACTGTGTCTACTTGAGGCCTAATTTGATCTCTTGGAGTTCCAAGAAACAACCCACTGTGGCCCGCTTCTCTACAGAATTTGAATACAAAGGGGTTGCTAATGTTACTGCTGAGTTGATATGGTTACGTCAGCTACTGTTTGAACTTGGGGTTGTCACTTCTACACCAACTCTATACTGCGATAATATTGGAGCTACTTACCTTGTTGCTAATCCGGTCTAAACACATCAAGATTGACTATCATTTTGTTTGTCAACAAGTCGCCACAAAAAAAATCTTTTAATCCGATTTCTTTCCACAAGAGACCAAATCGTAGACATTCTTACAAAAGGCTTATCTGCTTAAAGATTCAAAATTTTAAAATCCAAGCTCATTGTCTATTCTCAACCAATGACCTTGTAGGGGAATGTAAAGGATAAGCCTCTAAATTCAAATTCAAATTCAAATTCAAATCCACCGTAACTAATTCTATCCTCGATTGATCTTATCTCCAGCAGATCAAAAAGAGTTTGAATTATAGTTAAAGTATTTCAAATTCTTATAATATTAATATATATCTCCCATTCACTAATTTGAGTGTAGAAGAATTCTCTCTCAAACGAAATTCTAACTCTTAGGAAATCAAAAATCTCTCATGATTTTCTTATCTCCCTAAAATCTCTCGTGAAATCAGAAAATCTCTAAGATCTCTCATGATTTTCTTGTCTCCCAAAAATCTCTCATGATTTTCTCGTCTCTCCTCTCTCTTCAATGCGGGTAATCTATCTCTCTCTTTGGGGGTAACCTCTATTTTCCTCCTCTCTCCAAGGATTTCTCCATGTCTCGGATGTGCGGTCCATAAAAGAGAGGAATATATACAAATTTAGAGGATTGGAAATTTGTGCGTCTTTGACACCTACTGAGGTTAGTTGTCGTTAATTTATATGCATATTGGATTTTAGTGTGGTACCTACTGAGTTGGTTGCCATTAATTTACATGCATATTGGATTTTACTGAATACACGTAGTTGCAGCAAACAAAACTGTCCCGTAAAAACAGCCTATATCAAGTTTATCTATCGCTCATGAGGTATTTGCTGTTACTGCAAACTCCTCTGCTCAAACCTCCTCTCTCATCCATCACACGTTCATCTCATCTTTCTCTTTGATATTGTAATTGCATCTCTCAATCTTTGAATTATCATAAATTCAGTTACGACGACGACTCTATTTCCATCCTCTTATGTTCTTCTGATCTTTAGAATAGACAATGTCCTTCTTTCTTCCCCGAATCCAACACCAGCAGGGAGGAAATTCTGGAGTTCTCGAATAGGGAACACATATTTCAAGCACACAAAGGAACCAAGATGATGGACATAGAGGCTCAGAGTGTTAACTTTAATGAATCACAAGATCCAGAAATTTCCGCCATTTTTAAAGAGGCTAACCGTCCTGTCGTTCTCAAGGTCCTTTCTATTTCACCTTCTATGAGTTCAGTTCCTTTTCTTTTTTCCCCTTCCTACTAATCATCAACAAATGATATCAATTAACATCAATCTTATGTTGCAGTTTGAAGATGTTGTGTACAGGATCAAGACTCCAAAAGGAGAATTATTGAGTAAAAATTCGAACACAGAGGAGAAGGTGATCTTGAAAGGCATAACAGGTGCCGTATCACCAGGGGAGATGTTAGCCATGTTAGGTCCTTCAGGTAGTGGCAAAACAACACTGTTAACTGCATTGGGTGGGAGACTTAGCGGACACCTTGGAGGAACGATCACTTACAATGGCCAACCCTTTTCCAACCAAATGAAGAGAAACACTGGTTTCGTTACACAAGATGATGTGCTCCATGCCCACCTAACCGTCTTTGAGACCTTAGTTTTCACTGCTCTTCTACGGCTTCCCAACAGCTTAACTAAAGATGAGAAGGTCATGCATGCAGAAGCAGTGATTGCTCAACTTGGGTTGTCTCGGTGCAAGAACAGCATCATAGGAGGGTCAATGTTGAGAGGAGTTTCAGGAGGAGAACGCAAGAGGGTGAGCATTGGACAAGAAATGTTGATCAACCCAAGCCTTTTGTTTCTGGATGAGCCCACATCAGGGCTTGATTCCACCACGGCTCAACGAATTGTGTCGACCTTGTGGGACCTTGCACAAGGTGGAAGGACAGTGGTGATGACCATACACCAGCCTTCGAGCAGACTCTATTACATGTTTCATAAGGTTTTGCTTTTGTCAGATGGTAACCCTTTGTATTTTGGAACTGGGGCTGGAGCAATGGATTATTTCTCTAGCATTGGTTATGTCCCTTCACTCGCCATGAACCCTTCGGATTTCCTTCTTGATCTTGCAAATGGTACGTACATGAATCAGCCTCCTTTAGTTTCACTTCCTTATCTTAATTTTCTTATTCTTTTGGGAACAACATTTTTTGAGAATTGGATTTCAGAAGTTGAAGTGTTCGAAAAGAGGAAGAAAGAGATAAAACAGAAAAACACTAGGATATCATTATCAGGTGAAAAAAAAATAATAATAAAATAAAAGAGGAGAACCTGCAAATAGGTTCAAAGAAGGTTTTAAAACCCTAAACTAGGTTTTGCACTTTTGTGGCACTGGAAAGAAAACAGATATGCATTGGGATAAGGTCGCTCTAAAGCGCAGAAAATAGGATTTTGCTTTAGGGACAAGGCAATGATGTTTCCCCTAATTTGAACCTGTAGGAGCCAGGGCACAAAGATAGGTTAGTTGACTTTCTTGCTGTAACCTTCTAAGCTCAAGCTAATTTTCAAGATCTTGATACTAGATATCATAAATGATAACAAGTCTCCATGCTTTGAGTCAAGCTTTCATGAGGCGAGTTAGTCTTAATTGACCAAGTGAAGAATTTGGATTGCGGTAGCATTTCTCGGTGGATTGTATTCAAAATTTCAAGCTTTAAGGAATGAGTAATTTTTGGGTCCAAATTGTTTGAGGTGCTTCTGTTCTTGTTCTTTATTAAAATAGGTTTTCATCTATTTTTTGTAAATAGTCTCTCAGATGTCAGACAAGGATAGAAGATTAATTTCCGCTATAATTTGTTTCTTCTTCATCTTCATAGTGAAAACCCATCTTAGTCCACGTACATATCATCTTGTTCATGTGTGTTTCACCAATTTCACATCTTTGTTGTATAACTCTACTGTAAATAACTTCCTACTCACCCCCAAATATAGATACACATGCTCACTTGGTAGCGAAATTAATGAGAGTTACTGAATCAAAATCTTGCCCAATACCTTGTCAAGTTTGTTTTAGTAACTAACTAATACTAGATCTGGAGGAATTAATCCTAATACTTCATCAGGTGTTTCTTTGGATGGTAGAGAGGAGGAGGAGGACAAAGGAGCTGTGAAGGAGGCTTTAATCTCAGCTTACAGGAGCAATCTTGATGACAAATTGAAGGAACAATTAAATGAAATGAGCAGTCAGGTTTCAGATGGAACGGACCATAAGAAATTTGATCGATGGTGTACAACTTGGTGGCAACAGTTTTCAGTGTTGCTTCACAGAGGAATAAAAGAGAGGAAGCACGAGTCCTTTTCAGGCAGCCAAGTCAGTCAGGTTTTGGTTGTTGCTTTCATCACGGGGCTTCTATGGTGGAAATCCAGTGTGCACTTACAAGACCAGGTAAGAAATCCACAATCAGGTTCCTTGAGTTACACTTGTTATGACATTTAATCTTGCTTTGATTCTGGTGTATGCAGGTTGGGCTACTTTTCTTTTACTCTGGGTTTTGGGGCTTCTACCCTCTCTTCCAAGCTATATTCACCTTCCCTCAAGAACGCATGATGCTCACAAAGGAGAGATCTTCAGGAATGTATAGACTTTCATCCTATGTCATGGCCAGCACTGTAGGTGATCTTCCCATGGAGCTTGTTCTCCCAACCATTTTTGTCACCATAACCTATTGGATGGCAGGAATGAAACCCACAGCAGGGAACTTCATAGGGACCTTGATGGTTTTGTTATTAAGCGTAATGGTTACCCAGGGCATGGGGCTTGCGATTGGTGCAATATTGATGGACCTTAAGTCTGCTTCAAGCCTTGCATCTGTCATAATGCTCACATTTCTTCTTGCTAGTGGATACTATGTGCAACACGTCCCTGCTTTCATAGCATGGATTAAATACCTATCCATCAGCCATTACACCTATAAGCTATTGTTGCAATCACAATTTAAACCCAGTGAAACGTACCAGTGTGGTACCAACACTAGCTGCTTGGTTGGGGAGTTTCCAGGCATAAAGATTGTAGGGCTTGATTCGATGATTGTCTCTATCCTTGTCATGTTCTTGATGCTTGTAGGTTATAGGCTTGTTGCTTATGTTGCTCTCATGAGGGTAGGAGTGCCCCGTTAGTGACAAACTACATTGATTTCAGACATTTGTAAGCACTTGTCATCAGTGTCGAAATTTTTTGAGAAACTCACCATGCAGATAGGAGCTAGTAATGAGAGCTAGCTGCAGATTTGTTCCGTTGACATGACAAAGAGGTTTTAAATTTGTTGGGGTAATTGTATTATAAATTCTTCAAAATACAAAAAATGAAATTGCAATACAATTGAAAGATGAAGATCCTTAGTTAATCCGGAGAGCTTGATGTTGCAAACGAACGAACCACCGATCAATGAGGTTGAGTCACACCTTGAGTGCTGTCTTTAAGATAATTGATGCACCCTACTACCAAGGGTTCTTCACACCACCACCTCCAAGATAAAGCAACCTCCAACTAGAAGATGAGGTAGTTCTTCTAGTCCCTTCAAGGAGCCAAAAGCTAGAGCACAACACTTAGACAACTCAAGAAAAAAATGAACTTTGTAAAACAAATAATGTGAGTGAAGAGTGTCTCTACATCCACACAATATGCAAGGAAGGGTTGGGTTTATATAGGCCCAAACCACACCTCCTCACAAGGGGAGAATCAATTCTCCACTAATGGAGAATCAATGGGTTGTCCCTCCTCCACTAATGTGAATAAACCCCCTTGACCTAACCTCCCCACTACTTGGGGAAGTAACTCTCATATTCACTTCTTTGGAATGAATAGGCTTTAACCCATTCAAAGACCTTAACCCCCACTCATGGTAATGGCCATGAATGGTCATGAAGTTGAAATGAGAAATGAAGGTCAAGAATTGAAATTTGAGTAATTCCACCATTCAAGTAAGCCCACCTCATCACCATGATCAAGACCTTTAAGACCCATGACCAATGTCATGAAGAGCCTCATAACCAAGGTCATGAAGGGCCTCCTTTACTCATGGTGCCTCATTACCACCCTTACCTCATGGGTTCCACACACAAACAAAATAATTAAATAAAAGAAATACAAAAACTAATTTTGAAACTTAATATATAAATAATATAGATTTTAATAAAAAACCTAACATAATTTCTTGAAATCCTTTTTCCTTGTATTTGTCCTTTAGAGTAGACGAGATCTTAAGAATGATAAAAGATCTGTTTAATCATAATTTCTCGTGATTCCTGGTTCTACAGTTACTAATATAACCCCTGCACTAGTAAGGGATGTAGACATCAAAGGTATTAGTGAAAGATTCTTATATGTTTGCTTGATAAGAGAGTTGCAGGTTCTCAATTGCAGATTTGGGGATATATCTTTTTTTTTTTACTTCTCAAAATCAACGAATGTAGTTGTTGCTTTATCAGAATTGCTCTGTCTTGTGTCTTAGAAGTAAATAATTAAACTTAAAGCGTTGATACTATATTTTGGAAAAATCTTAAAACTGCCCTCAATATCTGAACTAAAACATGAATGTCACCATGCTTGTCATAATTGTCACCTAGAACAAATAATTAGAACGGAAACAAATCCATGCCTATTTTAGGCATGTAAACAAATCATAAGAATGTTTCATTCCCATGAATGCAGGATGTTATTGTTTGAATACATGTTCAGCTAAGCGCATTCTTAATTTTAGGCCGTTTAAAATGTGTTTGATGGGGGAAATCCACCAACAAATGCAGGAACTGTCAATCATTAAAATTCGCTATTTGGTTTCCTGATCCTGAGACTTCGTAACCCTAACCCTATCAATTGGATTCATCTTGAATCACTGAATGTTAAGGTTTTGAGAAAGTAATGAATGAATCAGTGATACAAAGTACAACATATAGTGTGATACAATATACAAAAATACCAAATACAAGAAAGAATAATATACAGTAATATTCCCTAAGACCCTCCCACAAAATCAACGGATTGGAGAGAAGCTTGACTTTGGAGCAAAGAAGATGAAAACGAGCAGAGGAGAGCCCCTTACTGAGAATATTTGCCAATTGATCATTGGTGGAGATATAGCGAACAAGGAGATCGCCCTTAGCAATTTTGTCACAAACAAAATGAGAATCCACCTCAATATATTTAGTGCGAGCATGAAACATTGGATTAGACGAGAGATAAATCGCACCAATATTGTCATACCACAACGTGGGTGGGGAAGATGTAGAAATCCCTAACTGTGTCAAAGTCAACTCAGTAGTGGTGGAAGCAAGAGCCCGATATTCACTCTCTGTACTTGAACGAGCAACAATAGACCGCTTACAAGATTGCCATGACACCAAGTTGTCCCCCCCAGAAAAATAAGGTAGCCAACCTGAGATTTGGAATCTTCTACGCAGCTTGCCTAGTCTGCATCAGAGTAAGCAGAGAGTGTACAGGAAGAAGAGGGAGTAAATGGTCCCTTGAGATAGCATAAGAGCTGCTTTAAAGCAACCCAATGATTCGTGAAGGTGAAGCAAGAAACTGACACAGTTTGTTCACCGTATAGGCTATCTTGGGGTGGGTGAGTGTGATGTACTATAAGGCACTAACTAGACTACAATATAAAGTGGGGTCGGATAACAGAGTCCCTCCTGTGCTAGATAAGCGATGAGATGGAGGGGATAGGCATGGCAATAGGCTTAACATCTACCATCCCAACCTTCTGAAATATAGTCAAAATATATCGCTATTGAGATAAACGCAAACCCGTAGAGAGAGGAATAAGCTCAATTCCTAAGAAGAAGTGGGCATCACCCAAATCCTTGAGAGAAAACTCCACACAGAGAGATGTCATAAGGCGATTGATTGCTAGGTTTGACAAGCCCATGATGAGAATATCATCTACATAGACTAAAATATAAAGAGGGCCATCAGCGCCGTGATAATAGAACAAGGACGAGTCAGTCTTGGAACCATGAAAACCCAACTTTAAGAGAAAAGAGTTGAGACGTTGAAACCAAGCCCATGGTGCATGTTTAAGACCATAGAGAGAATGTTGAAGCCTGCTAACATGTGACGGACATTGAGGATCCGTATACCCAGGAGGTTGTTGCATATAAACCTCCTCATTAAGAATCCCGTGTAGAAATGCATTGTTGACATCAAGTTGTTGAATGGACCAATTAGAGGAGACAACCAAAGCCAAAATGATCCAAATAGTAGTGGGCTTAACAACAAGGCTAAGTGTTTCATCATAATTAAGAACATATTCTTGGGTATAACCCTTGGCCACGAGGCGAGCTTTATAACGCTCAATAGCAACATCAGAGCGATGTTTAATACATATAAAGCCATTTACAACCAATGATACGACGATCTTGAGGTTGTGGAGTAAAAACCAAAGTTTTATTGGCGATTAAGCCATTAAATTCAGCATCCATTGTGGCACGCCAAACAACTTGTTTAGAAGGTTGTGTATAATAGGTGGGCTCAATATCATAAACACTATTAGCAGCAAGAGCTAAAGGTAGAGGATGGTGTGGCATAAAAACTCTTGGGGAGTTTAGGAATACGTGTGCCATCCTGTGTTCTGATCACCATCGAATGGGTGCACAAAGCAGTAGTTTGAGTAGTTAAAACCGCAGAAATACAATTAGCAAGTCCGCAGAAATACAATCCGCAGAAATCCTTATTTCGCCTCTGATTCGGAGTCGAATCAAAACAAAACTTTGGGGACTTATAATTAATAGTAATAGAGTCCTAAAAGTATAAACAATTTGTCCCAATTCGGTCTCAATCAAAAAGCCCCAAATTTGGCTCTCGTGAGTGTCTGCGGGAGTCTCTGAGAGTCAAAACGTGAAATCTTTTGCAATGATTTGCACAAACCACTCACAACTAGAGGGAAGCATAAATAAATCTATTTCCAAGCATTCATTGCATCTAACAAACCTCAACTAAATCTAACATTTATTGTGAAGGAAAATCACAAACTTAGGTTTAGAGAAGAGAGGTTAAAGAAAACTCATATTTCTCAATGTTCTCGCAAATATCCGAATCTCAACGCATCTTCATGTGGATGGAATCCAAGATTCTTCTTGGTTTCTCCTCCTCCCCAAGGTTCAGCCCCACTCTAGCATTAGAAAATGCATTTAAAGGTGAGTTGAAACATAAAATAGGGTTTTTAAACCCAAATTCCCAAAACTGCCCTGAACTGGGAATGGACAGTTGAACCAGCCGTTCAACCGGTCCATGTTTTCCACCCCATCTAGGGTCTGATTTCGGTGATTCTCGGCTTGAAAGAAAGGTCTTTTGAATATCTATGTTTGGGTATATTTACCTCGTTGATTGGATTTTCCATTGTTGGTTTCCGGACGTGCCAAAATTGTCTTTTAACACCTTCGTGATTGACATTCTCTCTCCTCTTAAACCCTAGAAGAGAGGTCGTCACAAGGTTCATCCACAAACATTGGGTCCACTTCCAAATCTTCGAGCTCGATTTGAATGGTCCAAAGTTGTTGTCAACTTGAGGCCCGAGTTCGCAGTCCTGAAATCACGGTTTAAGGGTTAGAAATCCGGGGATTTCACACAACCCCCCCCACCCCCAAGTTAGACTTGTATTGGACACACTAATCCAATCTATTATTTTGTTACAACTAAACTGTTTTTGGTTTTTTATTTCCAAAAGTACCCTCAAATGATTGGAGAGTGAGGGTACCTCAATACCCTTGGACTTCAAATATTAAAAAATTAAATAAAAAATAAAAAAAAAACAAGGGAGAGAAAATAGAAGAGGAAGAAAAAACTTCCAATCAAATCTACCTTTTTTTAAACCAGAGAGAACTTAGGCTTCAATGTTCCAATTAATCCATGGCGACATAAACGCCTTGCAGGCATATAGGCCCCAATAGGATCTACCCATTAGCCATGAAATGAACCCTTTCTTCTTTGTATTTCTAATCTTTCATCTAACAAAAATAGATGGAATTAAGTCAAATGCAATAAACAAGAATTTTAAATGACACAAAAGAAAATAGAGAACCCAAAAATAGATTTCGAAGTGCTAAAATTCTGGTTGACGAGGATCTGGGTAGGTGACTCTTACGATCTAAATTCAGAGGAGAAGTTTGGAGGGAAGAGAACAAAGTATGAGAGACGTAAGAGAGAAGATTAGAAAAATGCTTTTTTGGTTATCTTATCTCATTCATTCGACCCCTCTTATAGGAACAACAATCAATTAGGAAATGTTCTAGAATTCCTCTATTACATGAATATCCAAAACTACCATGATTTTATAGTATAATCTCCCCATCTTACCCTTTGTGAATTACATTATTTATATCACATAATCCTTTAGGAATAGTGGGGCTTTTGGATTATGTGAAGACTGCCTTGGTGTCACACCCCACCCAGCCGGATCCGGTCATACCCGAATGCCCGTGGGGGTGATCCCGGAGACAAGCGATCCAAACAAAACATGATATAGCATAATTAAATGGACAAGAATAAATCAAGTTCAAGTAATAAATTATCAAAATAGAAATAATGGTTACAGTCATCCATTACTTCAAAATAAAAGGTATAACATCAGAGTTTTGAAAAGAAAAGAGAGTAGTTTTATTCGCAGCGGAAAAATAAACTAAACTTGTTCTCTAATGGAATCCAATCCAAAAAAAGGGTTTTTTGGGGGGGGGGGGGGGGGGGGGCCCAAATCTTCCCAAGTTGCCTCCTTCAAGAAGACATATTGGAAGACGCACATCCATTTGGAAGAAGTCCTCTAACGGGCATAATCTAATAGAAAAGACAATAAAAGCACCGAGTTCAACAAAACTTTATGAGGTCAACTCAACATCATATCACACATTCATTCTCAAGATTCCACACCACACATATAACATGAATATCAATAATGTAATTAATGACGATGATATGATATGTGAATGATTATGCTCCTAACTCTATCATGAAGTCTCGATGGTAGACCCGCATTAAGTCATACACGGGCTTCTTTGGGCGGAAACATGGAAGACATTCTCACGGATCCGCAGAGTCGTTGGGTTCTCCAGGGTGTTGTGTAAAGTCTTGTCAAGCCATGGTTGGGGATTAGGTCACCACTCTCTCACATCACCATTGGTATAAGATCGGCGCGTGTCAAGGATAATCTTAGGCCCAATGCAAAGTCTTTTGATTTCGGTCGGAGGGCCCCAAATGCCTAGTGCTCGTATGGTTGAAGACCTTCCCACCTATGAATGGAATCCTCAATGGAGCCATCAGTTGGACCCCTATTCATTAACCCGGTGGTCATCCACATATGATGGTCGGATGATCTCCATGTCCTGACACGGGTCATTTCACCGGTCTTGAGCTTCCATGAGCCCTTATGAATTATATGCAACCCTACCTCTCTATGATGATAGTGGGGGCTCGACTTACGGGACCCAGCCACTAACATCACGGGTTAACCGGTTTCAATACCCCGCCGAAAGGGTAGTAGTACTCATGAGGTCACCTAACCAAACACTTCTAGACATGCCCTAAGGATGTAAATTAGTAATCGGGAAAGAGCCAAGGGCACCAAGGAAGCGTCCCATACCCCCCTCCTATGGAGTAGCCCCAAAGCCACCCATCCCAACCAAGCTATTGGTGAGTGAAATGATGTACTATCAAGGCAAGAGGGAACCCACAACCCTAGTAAAAATACAAGGTAGAAGAAATAATGATATTTCTCCTCTCATACAATCACATTCCATTTCATAACAACAATAATAGATTTCAAAGCAAGGAGCAACATCATAATAACAATAAACATAAATCATAGCAATTCATATTTAACAAAAGACATGAAATAACCACAAGATAATAATAAAGCAATACAAGATATCAATAATGAAGAGTAACCGACAGGATTACACATGTAATATAAAGTTAAGTATATTCCTCACCTTTTACTTTGTTCTTCCTCCAAACGAAGAATCCACTCCCACAAATTAGTGATTAAAGATATATTAACCTATTTATGCAAAAGAAATAATTATCACAAATTAGAGCCAACATGGGTTTCAAAGGAAATCTTAAAATCTTCCCACAAAAACCCAAATCGAAAACTTAGTTAAAAAGGGTAGCTTCTCAACCTCACTAGTGAATGGTCACTAATTTGCCACCAACTCGAGGTGTAAATTGAAAAAAACTTTGGGAAAATCTAATTGGAAACAAAAGGATCCTACGGGTACGTTCAATTTTATTAAATTTGACCAAAATCAAAATGCCCCAAATTTGGCTCCATAAATCACCCGTGGGTGACCTAGAGAATCAAAATTCTAAAATCTTTTGCAAGGAGGTAAACCAATACTCCCAAACTCAAGGGAAACATTAATATAAGAAAATATAAGCATCGGTAGGGTCCCAAATATCGCTCAATAGAAGAGAAAAGATATCACTCCCACAAACTAGGAGGGACATTAATACAATAAAGGAAAGCAACAAAGATACCCAACGACCTTCCCTTTCAAGATTCCTCAAAAAGATGGAGAGTGACTCTCACAAATTTGCTAGCATGAGAAGTTTAAAGAAAATTAACCTTTCGTAATGATTGGGCAAAGATTCGACAGACACCTTCGGAAGAATGGAAATCGCTCCTCTCTTTCGTTTCTCCTTTCCACCAAAGCCTCCGCCTCTTTCTAGCCTCCAAAGAGGCGTTTACGGATGAGATAAAACATAAAAAATAAAAATCCGAATTTCCATTTGGCCACCACGAAAATAGGGATGGGGGTTGAATGACCTAAACTCTTC
Source organism: Hakea prostrata (assembly GCF_041222555.1). NCBI lineage: Eukaryota > Viridiplantae > Streptophyta > Magnoliopsida > Proteales > Proteaceae > Hakea > Hakea prostrata. The sequence goes on from NC_142601.1 coordinate 11,755,069, forward strand.
AGAACCATCGGTGACCCCCAAAGTGGGACGCCGATTTTGATGATCTAAAGCTCGTTGGAAAGGTCTGTCGACGATCTTCGATTTGATATCTTATTTACGTCAATCGGATTCTCCATCACTGATCTACAGATATTCCAAAATTACCCTTTTTATACTATGGACTAGGCTTCTCTCTTCACCTAAGGTTTAGGAGAGTTTTGAGTCATTATAAGGGTCATTTACGAACAGGTGTTTAATTTGCATCTTCTATAGAATCTGCCACAAAGAATCAAGACCCGGGTCTCGGTCTTAAAACCACGTGGAGGGTAAGAAATCTGGCTATTGAATAGCATAAAGTGGTGGATCCCACTTCCTTAGTAGGTGTAACATTGCCTTCCGCGATTGCCCCTCGGGAATAGACCATCGAGACGGCATGAGGCCCTTATCTTCCCAAGCCTCCTCCAGGTTTGTAAGACCGATCCATCAAGATCATGTATCCCATGAGTTTCACGCTAAGCCATTGGAGTTGGAGGTATGATGGGTAACGATGCAGCAGAGGTCGATGCTCCCAAATAGGGCTTCAAAACGGAAACATCGGAAGGCTATTGTGGTCGAGAGTGCGAAGGTAGGGTGAGGTGAAGAACCTTGCCGATGCCCTCCGAGAAGGGCCGAAGAAATGGCGGCCAAGTTTTTCCCAATTGCTTGCTTTATCGCACTCATCTCACAAACATAAGTAGAGGCCCCTTGTAGTTTTGCAATTGGCCTTTCATCCTGCGAGAGTACAGCGTCAATGCCGACTCCAGAAGCATTGACTTCAATGGTGAAGGGTATAGTAAAATCCGGTAATGCTAAAGTGGGTGCTCTTTTTTTTTGTGAAATTGGTTAATGGGCCAGCAATAGAAGCATACCCCTTGATAAATTTGTTGTAGTAGCCTGTGAGTCCAAGGAAGGCTCTTACCTCACGTAAACATGTGGGTATGGGCCATTGTAAAATAGCTGCTCTAAAATAGCTGTAATTTTCTCTTGATCCACTGATAAACCATTACTGGACATCACGTGAAATATCCAACAAGGGCTCTCCCAAAGTCACATTTGGTTCTTTTAGCAAATAGTTGATGGGCTTGAAGTACACCCAAGACAATCCATAGATGGGCTAGGTGTTCGATCCAGCCATGACAATAGACTAATAGGTCATCAAAAAAGACTAACAAAAACTTGGCGGATATAGGGCTTGAAGACACTGCTCATGAGCGCCTAAAATGTAGCGGGAGCATTGGTGAGCCCAAAAGGCATCACCAAGAATTCATAATGACCATCATGGGTCCTAAATGTAGTTTTGTGGACATCCTCAACCCAAACTCTAATTTGATGATAACCAGAATGGAGATCAAGCTTAGAAAAAAACCTGGCTCCATATAATTCGTCAAAGATATCGTCAATAGTAGGTATAGGAAAGCGATCACGTACTGTCAGCGCATTGAGGGCCCGATAATCAACATAGAAATGCCATGTGCCATCATGCTTTTTTTTTTTTACTGATAAGATGGGTGAAGAAAATGGGCTATTATTGGGCCGGATTATTCCTGCTTGTAACATACTCTCCACTTATTGTTTAATTTCTTCCTTCTCGAAATGAGGATATTTGTAGGGTCAAACACTAACAGGGGTTGCATTAGGTTGTAGGTAAATAGCATGGTCTTGGGAGCGTTGAGGAGGAAGCTGGGTGGGCTCTCCAAAGACCGCTGCATATTCTTGAAGTAACTCTAAAAGAACGGTTTGCAAATCCGTTGGAGTTGCAATTGGGCCCATATCTAGATCCAATTTAAAGAGTTCAAGACATGTTTGGGTTGATACTGCTCTTCTTAACTCATAAAATTAAGTTGAGACGAGGGATGTTTTGGGTTGCCTTGCAGGTCTAACCGCTGCCCATCTTGTTTGAATTACATTGTCAACCGGCTATAGTAAAATATCACAGGTCCCAAAGTTGTTAACATTGGACCCTTAAGATCAAATCTGCACCACCCAAAGGAAATACATAAGCATCAATGGTCATCTGATAAGATTGAATACAAAGTGGTAATTGACGTACAACCCCTTCACAAGTAATTCTATTTCCATTGCCAATCATGACTGACATGCTGGCAGTTTGTTCAACTTCACATCCCAGTATGGTTGTTGTCTCACGGCGGAGGAAATTGTTGGTGGTGCCACTACCCTTCCAGTGAATTGAAGCATTGTAGAGGTTGGAATTCCATTCATAGGGTGGAAGGAGAGTTCAGTCGTAGCTTCTGACACTATCTTGTTTTCCATCGATGATTCCTGAGTCATGTTAGTGGTAACTCCTGGAGCACCTTCGTCATATTCTAGTAATAAGAGGTGATGAGTCTTACAACAATGCCCTGGAACAAATCGCTCATTGCAATTGAAATAGAGGCCTTCGGCGCACCACTGTTGTATCTCATTCAACATTAACCATTTGATTGGTATTGTAGTAGCAAACGTTGGTAGTAAGGGACATGCAAATAATTTGGTCATTGGTGATGGAGTGGGAAGTAATGGTGGTTTACTTGAAATGGGAAGAGGGCGATAATTTGAGCGTTTGGCTGCTGCAAGTTTTGCCTCTTGGAGCTTTGCAAGTCCTACTGCCTGCATCATATCAATTGGTCGGAGTTCTCTCACTTCGTGTTTAAGATCGGTGTGCAATCCCGACACAAAACAGCTCACAAGGAATAATGTTGGAATTCCAGATATCCGTGTGGCCAAGGCTTCAAAATGCGACAAGTATTTAGCCACTGTAGTGGTTTGCATTAATTTTGCAAGATCTCCTTGGTGATCCTCATAATCGGAGGGGCCAAACTAATTTTCAAGAGCTCGTGAAAACACCTCCCATGGTGGATATTGTTTTTGTTTTGTACATCCATCTGAACCATTGCAATGCTTCTCCGACCATATGGAATGAAGAAACAATACCTTCGAGCTTCAGGAGTTAAATGTATATCGAAAAAAATTCTCCGCCATATAGATCCAGCCGGACGGATCAACACCAATAAATTTTGGAAAATCATGGCGAACTGTTCAAGTTTGAATTCCGGTGGAATTTGTTGCGTCGTTGGAGTGATTGGAAGTGGAGCCTATGAATTTTCAACTGGCATGGATCATCGACGCATCTATTCAAAACGGCCATCCATATTGGCAATCTGCATAACCAGAGCTGTTAACGCCTCTCTTTGTTCACTGGCAAAAGTGTGCAGGGAAGCTAGTTGAGCACTGTGCTCCACCGATATTTTGCTCAGTTGCGCAGGTTGGACAACTATTACGATCTAAATTCAGAGGAGAAGTTTGGAGGGAAGAGAATAGAGTATAAGAGACAAAAGAGAGAAGATTAGGAAAATGCTTTTCTGGTTATTTTATCTCATTCATCTGATCCCTCTTATGGGAACAACAATCAGTTAGGAAATGTTCTAGAATTCCTCTATTACATGAATATCCAAAACTACCATTATCTTATAACCTCCCCATCTTACCCTCTGAAAATTAAAATCTTTAAATCACATAATCTTTTAGGAATAGTGGGGCTTTTGGATTACGTGAAGACTGCCTTAGAACCTGGCATATGGTGGATCCCACTTCCATTGTTGTAGTTCCCATAGTAGGTATAACAGTGAGAGAGGTTCTTGAGGTAGAAACTGAGGAGAATACCAATGCCTGAGACCACCATGACTGTTACTTAGTCTATTCATTGTGAGCCTAGAAGTGAATACATGGTTGAATATAATAGAATAGAAGAGGAGGAAAGGAGAGAGAAACCGACTCGGTTTTCTTAGCTTGAGAAGACAAGCAATTATATCTACCATGAAAATATAAATAAGAGCAAATTGCACTGGTACTCCAAAATGGAAGTCTTAAAGCACGACACCCCTACTTTATGTTTAAAAAGCACATGAGACCCAAAATTATATTTTCATTGGATATAATTGTCAATTTTATCATTGAAAACAATTAAATTACTATTTATTTTAAAAATATCCTATAATAAATAGTGTTTGAAAGGTTTTTGTGATAAATTGAACAAATATATCCAATGAAAATCTAATTTTGGGGTTTATGTGCTCTTTAAACATAAAGTGGAGTGTCAGTGTTTTAAAGCTTCCATTTTTTTTGTTGTCGGTGCAATTTGCTCCATAAACAAATAATGAATTACAGATGATGACCACCTCGTCTGAAGTGGTGAAGGGTAAAATTTTCAGGCGATTCATCTTCCCTAGTTTCCCTCTGGCTGGATTCTCTCCGTAGTTGCAGACATGGACGATCACCTTATTTGCAGTGAATTTTAAAAGGAAAACTTTGAAACCTAGATCGCTTACTGAAACTCATCTCAGGATGTAGAATCACTCATTCGATGCGCAATGTGGGCATTTTGCTATAGGAACTATCATTTTTTCTTTCTTTTCTGAAGAAAGAATTACATGTTTACTGGAAATTGAGAGAAGAGCGTTGGACTAGAAATTTCTCCAGCCATCTGCGGAAACTACAGCGAGAGAAGAAGATGGATGGGATGATCGTCCCTTAATTTATTGAAGGGTATAATTGGTCTTTCAACCTCATCACTCATGGAGTCTTGGCCATTATACGTGAGAGATGCCAATCTTGTAATAGCTCTGATTTTTAGTAAATTTATTCAATCAAAAAAAAAAAAAAATCTCCGAACCAGTTACGCACACTCGCTTTCGATTTGGTCGATCAAATGAAGGGTCGAATTCCGACACGAAGCTGCTTCTTTCCGTTGATTTCTTAACAGAGATGGCTATTTCTCTTGGCAACTGGCTGGCTGGCTGTGTTGAGCATGGACATGGAGAGTTTGCGCTGAATAAGGTTTTTACCGAACCATATGGAAGGAATGAAGCACGAAAACATCTTGTTCAACTGATCCAATTTATTGGGACAATTTGCCACAATCTGTTGCCCTCATTATGCTGTTCTCCGTTTTAATGACGAATTTGGTTTTATGCAGAGGAACAAGAGCCAAGGCGTGGCTACTTGCAGGAATTCATTTTTTTCAACTTTCGTGCAACGTCTGGGACAACCAATTTTAATGGCATCTCAGGGGCATAGGTAGGTGACTCTGATTTTTATTTTGTTCTTCCTGTTGTAGAGCAGTGGTTATTGAGGGAAGTATTGCTTAATCCGAATTGCATAGCAACCAGTATCCGTAAACTTCCTTTAATTTTGTGGTTCTTTTTTCTGGAAAGAAATTATGCATATTTATTGTTCATTCCAATGCAACCTTAAGTCCTATACACGTTATGTAATGGACCCTGGGAACCAGAATGCTTCTGAGAATCTGGCTTGTAATATTTTTCCTCAAAGGCCAAAACTGCGAGTTGCAGTGTAGGAGTACAGGAGTGAAGTACTTTTGCACACATGCCAATCAATTGCCAAACTTTTGGACTAAATCTTGGTGGTTGTTTAATTTATAATTTTTCTCCTTGTTCAACTTTTGATCACTTAAATCTATTCTTGCTATGTGATTGAGTACTGAGCTAAGTAATATAGAAGATCAATAACCAAAGAACCAGCTAAGCAATGAGGCTGAAAAGCAGGTCAAAGGCTGGCCCATAGGTGTTACACTTGTGGCTAATATATTATAGAAAACCGACTATTAGATGGTAACTACTGGTGGCTGGACAGAACATGGAAAATGAAATATGGTCAGTTTTTAAAACAATAATAGTTCTCAAGTTTCCAGATCTTATATTGCTGCGGTTGGTGTTATTAGGGAGGAATGTCATATTCAGGCTCAGTTGGAAGGTCAGATGTGCTGCAATCATCAACTTGAGACTGAGAACAGAAGTAGGTAGCATTGATATGCCAGAGCAAAACTTAGGAAGTATTTAGTATACCATAGATAAATCTTTTTGTTTCTCTCTTTTTTTGGAGAAAAAAAGGAGCATGCAAAGATAATGGACACAGTGAAGGTGGTATTGAGCTAACAAAAGACCCGTCAGATGTCTGCACACTCCCTTTGTAGCTTGCTGAAAATGAGAATAAGATGGAGAGAAGAGAGGAAATAAGGGGAAAGCAAGGGGATCTTACCTGGTTTCACCACGTAGGGTTGCAACTGGTTTACCATGCAGTACCATGCATATAGACAACAAGAATTTCTTCAATTGCCAAAATAGGAGATGCTCACCTTCTCTTTTGTTTATAAAATTTACTGTATGTACTACAAGAGTAGTAGGGTTTAGCTACTAGATAGCTTACAGCTTAACAAAAATAGCAAGTCTAGTTGGTATTACACAAACAGGAAGAGACAAAACAATAGAAACTAATAGGCTAAATTTTCTACAAAAATTGAAATATTGTTGTAATAGGGATATGAGGCAGTATTCTCTAGCGGGTTTTATTTATGTTCTCTTAGTGTAAATTTGGCTCTTTAGTACATATTATAAATAGAGAGGACTTGTGTTACATTTCCCTAAGTTCAATTCCCCAAGTAATTCCTCATGGCATCAAATAAAGAATCTATTTTTGGATTTGTGCTTCCACGTCTCTAAAGAGTTAGTTCCGCTGTCAGGTGCCCTCCATTACTCCAGTTTCTTTTTTCCTGCCTCCCAGACCCACAGCTTCCAGCACCCCCACCTCCCTTTGACAACCCTCTTGCAACCAGTGCTTCCGTGTCCTTCCCTAGGTAGGTGCAGTCTCAACTTTCTAATACCATTGGCTTTTCTCAAATCAAAAAATTTAATAAATTGCTAAAACAGAAAAGCACTGTACAATATTCAGTTGTTTTAATTCATAAAAATGTTTTCATTCATGATTCTCACAACAATTTAAGTTTGACCAGAAGATAACTCCTTCCTAAGCACTGTCTATGTAGTTCAAATACTGTTTTGGTATTATTATTTTTTAAACATATCAGTTAAATAACTTCTAGGGTCAATTTCATCTACCCCCTTTGATGTGAACAGGGTTGACCCTGCCTTGGCCAAAACTGTAAAGTGGGCCCATCTAGGGCAGGCTGAAACCTAAAGAGGGTATTTTAGTCAAAACCAGCCCTAAATAATTGGTGGTTTTTATTTTCAGAATTTTCTCTTTTATTTTTTGAAGAGTTTCAGTCAGGAAGTCCAGTTTGAGTTAAACAAGAGTCCTTGAGTCTTTAGTTCCCTTTAATTCTAGCACATGTCAGTTAGAGTTTTTAATTAAATATAATTTAGCATGTGTCAATTAGAGTCCATTAGATCTTTTATTGTTTGGTCATTTGAGATTAATGTGGTGGGATCTTAATTTATAAAGGAATCCCACTTAGAGTAAAGGTCGTTTAGTAGGCTATTTCTTTGTATTCCTTGAATCTGGTTATTGAATTAGAATATTGAGTTTGGAGGACCAAGGTTCCTGTTTGAGGGGGCAATGGCAGATTTTTTAGTCAGGCTTTCTTCTTCAAGATCAGCAACTCTGTGTAGCACTCTTCCTCATCAATTTCAGCTGGTGTTCGCCAAGTTTTTCAAGTGAGTACAGCAATCACAGCCCCTTCTCCCTTCTCCCGTACCATCTCAAGTCTCCCCCACACCTTCCCTTAACTCGCAGCCTTCCCCCCAGACCCTCTCCTACTTGTGCAATGCCCTAAAACCCTACCCTTGCTGTCGCACCCCTGGCAGCAGCTTCCCCAACTCCTGACAACCCTTAATTCCCTCCCCTAGCCCCCTGCAATCCTTCCTGGTCACTCCCCTACCCTGCTTCCCCTTCCTTCCCTCTCTTCTCTTCATCACACCCTCCCCTCCATTCTTTTCTTCCTTGTGGCAGAAAAAAGAAAGACAGAAGAAAGAAAAAAAAAAGAAAGCAAGGAAGAAAATCCTTTTCCAAGATCCAACCCATGTTGATTCAAATTAATTTTCTTTTCTCCCAATCTCAGGAATAATATTTTCCATCCCCCATTATTTTGTTACATCCCAAATTGATCCACAACATCCCATAATCTCATATGAACCCATCTTAGATTTTGATAAATCCCTTGGGTTTTCCCATAATTTCCTTACAGATCCACAACATCCCATAATCTCATATGAACCCATCTTAGATTTTGATAAATCCCTTGGGTTTTCCCAGAATTTCCTTAGAGGTCCACAGCATCCCATAATCTCATAAGAACCCATCTTAGATTTTGATAAAACCCTAGCCTCTCATATTTCTCAAATTATTCATTAGAGTGCTCGAAGATTTTGGGCAGCCCTTAATAATGGGTAAATCATCATAAAACCCTAACCCTAAAAATTGGGTTTCATAGCAGTGGTATCAGAGCTATAGTTTCCAGCAAGTCTAAGTACCAACACATTAAGGTCGATAAAACAATAGTAGCCAAAGCCATGGAGGAACCAATTAGAAACTACTTTGAATCTCATCATCATATCTGCAGAGGTGTATGACAACCACAAAGATCTCCAAAGATGTACGAGTTGAGAACTTATGATGCTGTCCATGATCTTCACATTTTCTATGAGTGGTTACATGGTCTTGACAAGTATTTTGATGGGCGCTACTTATCAGAGTTTGGTAAGATGAGGCTAGCATGTGATTAGTTGGCGGGATATGCCCATGAACAGGGACCACGAAAGGAGATGAATGAGGTATGACGGCAATGAGCCCAACACTTGGGAAAAGATGTCAGAAGCTTTGAACCATCTATTTTTCCACAACACCAACAACATGAGGACTGGTACAAAGGAAAAAGAAATAGGGGTAATCATATCAACAAACTTAGGTATGACGTATGAGAACCCCTTGTTTGAATATTGAAAGGTCCCATCATCACTCCCCACCTACTTTGGAAGAGCTCATTGGATCTTATTATTTTTGTGAGTCTGGTAAAGAGTTACAAAACAATCAGAGTATTGTCCACAGGAAGGATCCACCACCCACCAATCCTCCCTCAAGTTTTTCACAACCTCCTAGGACAAACTCCAAGAAGACATGCTACACCGACCACTAATTCCTCAAGAAGGGAAGATACAGTCTCTTGAATCCACCCACTAGTGACTTCAGAAGAAGTACAATTTTCACCTCTAGAAGCAGCCCTAGAAGATTTCAGCGAAAAGGTAGCACACTTGGGCCAATGCCAAGGACTTAGAGAAGATGACAAAAGGAATACAACAGTTGTCCATGCCCAACTATAGCCATGCTAGAAGAGTTAGATGGTGACGCTAAGGCTAGAACTATGGAGGACAAGAAGGAAATTCAAGTCCTTAATGCCAGGAACATAGTAGCTTTTTTTTTTGATGAATAAATAATTGTATTAAAACAAGAAGAAAACAAAGCGAAATGAACAAAAGGGGGGGGGGAGGGAAAACCCACAAGAGGGAGCAACTCTCAAGGGGGGGGGGGAATAAAAGAGCAACTAAGCCCCCAGGTGCTAACAATTAACATATTCCTGGGGTTATCATCAACAGAGGGATGGGAAAAGGAGAGCAATCTAGAAGACACATCAAAATAGATGGCTTTGCAAATCAAATCTATAGATTGAGATTTGGAAGTCCATCTCCTAAGGTTTTGCTCCCACCAAATGTGGTGGATGGTGGCACTAAAGACTAGCTTGCCAATGTGGTCGCAAATGGATCTCCCGGCAAAGTTCCTCAAGAACCAAGACCAATCACGAACAAACCCAAAAGAACGTCTCAAGTGAGGCCATTTGGAAGGAAGAGCTCTTCCCCAAAGGGACCGGGTAAGGGGGCAAGAGAATAAAAGGTGGTCAATGTCCTTAGAACCATTCCAACAAAGGGTATAGTTAGGGTTAGTAGGGATGTGACAGCTAATGAGGAAGGACTGGGTTGGAAGGGCATGGTTAAGGGCTCTCCAAAGGGTGAGGGCATGACGGGGGATGTTGCCTTTGAACCAAACCAAGGGGGGACCAGGGGGCCGGGGATTTGGGAAGCCAGATAAGGTTCTAGGCCGAGGAAGTGGAAAAGGATTTAGATGGAGAAGGGATCCAAATGGTGGTATCTCGGGGAACGTTATGGATAGGGGGGAGAGCATTCCAGACTTGAAACATAGTAGTTGACGAAGGTGCTCCCACAGAATACAGAAACAGGGCCAAATCAGCAGCACCAGTCAAGAATGTAAGTAATGACGTACCCACTTCACTGGGGTCCCCTATGGGAAAGTAATGCTGCCCACAGACATCAGGGCCACACCAGTCGCCATTCCTTGTGAAACTAACCTTCCTTGGGTCTCAAATTTTTTTCTTGGAGGAGTACTATGAGGATTTTCAAGGATCTAGCTGCGGCATTGACAAAGGTGGTGACAAGGAAGGACTCCAAGAGCATGCTCATTCACTTCATATTTCCTCCTTTGGCTTTTGACAAACAGGGCCCCTAGGATTGAAGACTTCATCCCCACCAGTCCTACCATACCACAGTTTTGTCTTGGAGCAGTCTTAGCAGCAAAACATCTACTACTTCCTCCCTGCTGCAAAATGCGAGGACAAGTCCACACCAGAAATTTTCAATGAACCAAACTAGGAGCATTCGATCAACACATTCCTCAGGAGATGAGATGAATACTTTCAAGAAGGGGAGAACTTATGAGAATAGGGTTGACACCGCTTGGCCGAAACCCTCAAATGGGACCATCTAGGGCTTAAAGAGGGTACTTTGGTGAAAACCAACCCTAAATAATGCTGGCTTTTATTTTCAGAATTTTCTTTTCTACTTTCTGTAGGGTTTCAGTCAGTTAGGTAGTTCAGTTTGAGTTATATAAGAGTTCTTGAGTCTTTAGTTTCTTTCAATTCCAGTATATGTCAATTAGAGTCTTTAGTTAATTAGAATTTATTTCAGCATGTGTCAATTAAAGTCCATTAGATGTTTTATTATTTATTTGGTCGGCTGTGATTCATGTAGTGGGATTCTAATGTATAAAGGAGTCCCACTTAGGTTTAGAGTCTTTTAGTGGGCTATAAATAGCCTATTCTTTCTTTGTAATGCTTCAAATCTGATATTGAATAAGATTATTGAGTTTGGAAGACCGTGGTTCCTGTTTGAGGGGGCCACGGCAGATTTACAGCAAGTTTCTTATTCAAGATCAACAACATACACTGTCTAGCACTCTTCTTCAGTCTCCATCAACATCTTCAAGCATTACACAGAACCCATCCTCTTCCTCCCCTCCTACACCCATCGCATTCCTTCCCCAGCCCCTCCCCTACCTGCGCAAGACCCTTAACCCCTTGCTGTTGACAGAAGCTCCCCCAACCCCTGACAGCCCTCAATTCCCTCCCGCAGCCCCCTGCGATCCTTCCTGGTCCCTCCCCTACCTGCTGCCCCTTCTTTCCCTCTCTTCTCTTCGTCGGCCCCTTCCCTCCCTTTTTTCTTCCTTGAGGCAGAACCAGAAAACAGAAAAAGAAAAAGAAAAGAATGGAGAAAGAAAGAAAGAAAAAGAAAGAAAAGAAAGCAAGGAAGAAATAGAAGAGATTTATCCCTTTCCAAGATCCAGTCCATATTGATCCAAATTAATTAGCTTCTTTTCTCCCAATCCTAGGAATTATATTTTCCATCCCCCATTATTTTGTTGCATCCCACATTGATACCCTACTACCAAATAAACCATCCCATATTAGTTTTGGGTATCTCAAACCATCCTTTGGGTGATTTGTCAACAATCCTTAACAATCCTAACTTGTCCCTAGGGTTTTCCCATAATTTCCTTAGAGATCCTCAACATCCCATCATCTCATAAGAACCCATCTTAGGTTTTGATAAAACCCGAGCCTCCCATATTTCCCATATTATTCATTAGATTGCTGGAAGATTCTGGGCAGCCCTTAATATTAGGGAAATCATCATAAAACCCTAACCCTAAATTGGGTTTCACATTTGAGACTTAACATAATGTCGGTTCTTGTTTTCAAAATATAAAACCACCCCCTAAAATTAATGGAGTCAACTCAAAAAAGATGTCTTTAGCCCTGTTACATCCTTTTGTATAAAACATCTAATTGATGATTATACCCTTTTCCTTCTTCTTCTCCTCTTCTTCCTCTTGCTACTCTTGGAAACAGAAACACATGGCTGCCATGGCTGTAGCTTGCATCCACAACAGAAGCTGGGGCAATGGCTGCAGCAGCAACACACCCTGAATATCCTCAGTCCAAGGGCAATCCTGATGAAAAAATGCATTTCTAAAGATGAAGCAAACAACTCTGAACAATAAGAGTTTTAAGGGGGTCTCAAGTGAATTGTTTCAGGACCTGGATCCCAAGCTTAAGATTAAAGCCAAATTGGCCCTGATTCACATTTAAATTGCAAACTTAAGATTTCATCAAGCATCATGCCATCCATATTGATTCAAAAAGAATATAAAAAAAATCTTATCCAGTCTTCTAATATGATGAAGCTTTCTTATCTTCTGCTGAGGAGCATACTCACTGATGTTGTCATTATATTGAGCATGCTGTTAAGAATTGTCTTCAGGTCAATGGATTTTATCCTGACAAACAGATCCTAGAAAACAAAATGACAATGCCTTATCCTAACAGAACTGGAAAAGCAAAAGAAGACCAACTTTTCAGAGCAACTTAAATAGAAATTGAACAGAAAGAAGTTAAGCATCCAAAACATTATGACAGCAACCAGTCAGCTGGAGAACTGCATTCTGTATCCAGGGAGCTGATGTTGGTGGCAGGTGGAGATGAGGCTCCAACCAATGGGAGTACTCATTGTAGAGCACTCCCAATTTTGGTAAGTCTAAAATTATTTTCATTTGATTTTGAACAAGTTGGCAGTGGCATGTGTGTTTTTTTGCCTAGGACTGCAGGTGAGTGGGACGGAATAAAGGGTTTTGCAAGTGAATGAGAATATACTTGGTAAAAGCTTGAGGGGCTTCAAGTGATAAAGAAGATTGCTTGCAAGCTTCAGTGGGTTTGAGGGAAGGAGAAGATCACCTGGATTCATTGATGTTCTGTTGCCTAGTAAGTTTATTTTTAATACCGATACTTCCTTGAATTTATCAACGTTCTGTTTGTAAATCCACTAGAGCATACACCCAACATCCTATTCCGAATGTAGTGATATATGTATCTCGATCCCCCACTTTCCAATCCTTTGTCTCTTCATTGTCCTTGTATCATTTCCTAACCCTTGGGGGATGAGGCTCTAACTCACTTTCATCAGAAAGAGACTCTGGATGCAGAATGAGAGCTTTAGACAAGAAAAAAATTTTGGTAACTGGTTCAGCTACCTGAAGGAAAGAGGGCTCTAGGGTGCAAATGGGTGCTTGTGGTGAAGCATAAATCTGATGGCATTAAAGATCGATACAAGGCTAGCTTAGTTGCACAAGACTTCACACAGACATGGATTTGATTGCTAGGAGACCTTTCCACCCATAGCCAAGATGAGCCTTATGCAAGTTATTGTCTTTTGTGTAGCAAATCGAGAATGAACCTCCAACAATTGGATGTGAAAATTGCATTCTGGATGACTTCAAGAAGTGTTATGCATGGACATTCCACTGGGATTTGCTTCTATAGAAACTCATGGGAAGGTTTGCAAGCTTTAGAGCTTTCTATGGATTAAAGCAGCTATAACATGTTTTGTAAAGCTATGATCTCCACTGGCTTCAAAGTAAGTAATGCGGGGACCATATATTGTTCAGAAATAAGATATGTGATCATCAAGCTAGCTCACTTTGCTCAAGGGATCTCTCTCTCTCTTTCTCAAAGGAAATACACCCTTGTCTTATTAAAAGAAACAGATACGCTTAGGTGTAAACCTAATATAACTCTATGAACTTAATCTCATCTCAAGTTCAAGATAGTGAATTCATAGACGATGGCAGAGTCAAGGCAATGGTGCCACTTATTAGTAAATGGCTGATCCTAGGAAAAGAACTTGCTAAGCAAGGGATCTGTTTCCAGCTCTTTATAGGAAGCAAGCAAGAAAGGAGGAGAGCATTTCATTCTCCCTAAACTGCCTTAAATGGGGGGGGGGGGGGAGAAGAGGACTTTCGAGAGCAGTATATAGAGAATAAGCACGTAGAGATTGTTTTATATTACTTCATACATTTAATATATAGTCCTTCAATGTGCAAGACCTAGGTTTTCTACCCGCCTGTCCTATCTCGAGGGTACCTCCTTGCTGGCAGCCACCTTTCCTTCTGCTACCTTGTAGCACACCGAATGGTAACATTAATAGACAGCGTGTTTTTGGGGTAATTCTTTGCTTTGTAAACTATTCTAAAACAGGGATTGATGCATTGAGCATTTACAAAGTATACAATAATCAAATGGTTATGTACAAGAACATTTATTAAGGATAGGAAAGCTGAATGTTGGACATCCTGTATACACTTAACGTATTTTATTACATGAGTAAATATATATTACTGTATATACTAAAAAACTTTGAGAGAACCAGTTGTTGGGAACTTGTTTATCTATCCCACACTATGCCAGATATAGCCTTTGGTGTCAGCTTGGATAGTCTTTTTATCAGTGAATCCTGTTCTCTCATATCTTGATACTGTGTATGGAATCTTGAGACATTCAAAGGCAGCTCCAGGGAAAGGAATTTTGATGTCTTCTCATAACCACTGCTGAATTGAATCCTATGAAGATGTAAAGTGGTCTGGTTTACTAGATGATCAAACATTGACGTCAGGTTATAATTCTTATGTTAGTCATAGCCTAGTGACGTGGAGAACCAAGGAGCGAACAGTTATAGCTAGGTCCAATGATGAAGCAGAATTTTGGGTTATGGCCATGGAATCTATGAGTTACTATGGCTAAAGGGGTTACCCAAGTGTGGACCTATGCATCTGTATTCTGGTAGCAAGTCCCCAGTCAGCAGCTCACAATTCTTTTCAGTATGGTAGAACCAAACATGTGGAGATTGATCATCACTTTGTAGAAGAGATGATTGAACGGGGTCTTATTCTCTTTTCTTATGTTCCATTTGATAGTCAGTTAGTGAAGGTCTTTATTAGAGGGTTAAGTAACTAAAAGTTTTATTTATAATGTTAGCAAACTGGACATGGTTTTTGGCCCCAAAAAAACTGGGCATGGCTGATATCTATGCACCAACTTGAGGAGGTTGTTGTAAAATGAGTGCAAGGCTAGAATTTTATAGGGCTTTTTTTTGTGTGTCCTAATTGTGTAGTTATAACTTGTGTTCTTTGTCACATGTTATAAACAAAGAGGAATTGAGTCACATTGACAGATGTTCAATTTTTGGAACTGTAGCAACTGAATTGATTCCTATCATGATATGTCTTTAGTTATGAGGGTGGGCCTTGGTGCAATGGTAAGGTTTCTCTATTATAATTTATGGGTTTGAGTCTTCATGACTTGCTGACTGCTTGGTGTTTGGTTTAACTCAATTTACAAAGTTGACACCCTGGATGCCCTCTCCAATATCATAGCCATAGTTAGCTTCATCATCAGGTAGGTGTGGGTTGGTGACCTCTGCTTCATCATACTCCGCAATAATGATAGTAACCACTGCAATTAACTGTTGCACTATATGTCTATGCTTAGGTCTTGCTATCACCTGTTATGGGGTCCTGCCCTTCTTACCTGTGTGAGAGTGAAGAATGGCTGATTCGAGGACCTATCAGCTATAGGGTTACAAGGCACCCTTCCCTGGTTTGAAAACCAGAATGCCTCGTTGAAGCCTTCAATAATTCTGTCAAATATCAATGATAAATCAACCATACCTTTGTACAGATAATTGCTATCGGCTGTATGTTGGTTTGAATGTTGGTTATGTGGTGTATAAAATCATCTGCTTCAATTGCAATGCAAGGGTGACATGGAAGGGGAACAAGGTCAGCAGGGAACCCTGGTTGAACTCCAAGAACAGTATCAGACAGATTACAATGCACAGTCATGTTCATTTACCCATTATACACAGTTGGAAATGTCAAATATTAACAGTCAGAAGCTTCTCATTCCATGAATAAGGCAACAACATCAAGCCGCCAGACTTCATTTAACAGCCCCTGCTTGACCACTTTTTTGTGGTCTTCATCTACAGTTTTCCTGAAGTATCTTATAAACTTAATGTCTCCCAGTAAGATGACTCTTTTCTATGCATTGATAGAGCCCCCAACTTTATTGAAGTTAGTGGTAGTTTGACTATCCTTGGAAGCCTCATGTCATTCTCATATAAGGGGCAACCTAGCACAAACTCATGGTGCATGTGGAATGGATAGTGGGCAACACGAACGAATATTCTGCTGAGTTCCTTTTGCAAACTACTAAACTGAAAAAGCTTCTCAAGATTGCTGTCAGCTCTAGATATTTTTCACAATCATGTGGTGTATTGTGGTTGTATGTCATATCTGAAATTTGTCTGAATTCATTGATTTTCCTAGTTATTCCAACAAATATTTTGCTGAACTGGATTCAAATTATAGTCAGCAAGCAATTTTATCTGCATGAATGTGGTATAACATCAAGGTGTTGATGCTGAATGACATAATTAATTCTGTTTTTATTTGGTCTTACTGTTAATACTTGTACCAATAGGACTAATGTTGGAAGTTTAAAAAATAAAAGATGTCTGTGTAATCAGCTTTCAGCTTATGTATGAGCAATTATCATTTATGCATCTACTTTCCGGTTCTGAAGCTCTGTTGTCAAGACGTCAATATAGATGTTTGTAGAAACCTTGAAAATTGTTTCCCATTTGGTTCAAATTGAAAAGAGATCCCATGATTCAGGTAAATGATGAAGAATCCATCTTTTTTGATTGCCTTTGAGCTACTTCCTCGTCGAAACATCAACCTAGCAATATCTGTGTTCCACAGCCTTGATGACTTGTTATATTTAGTGTCTGTTGTTGCATTTCGTGGCCTTTGGAAACATACAGGTAAACACCATTAAAAAGCATTTTCCACCTGAAGTAGGCTATTGCATGACAAGCATCCATGTAATAGCTAGATATAGCTTCTGGTTCTAATTGGTTTTCTCTGTCTGGTAATCTTTGTAATACTTAAGCATTGACACATCATTTGCACTCTTGAGTGAATCATTTTGATGATTTTATTGTTTTTCTATTTAGGCGTATATCATGCCTTTCCATGCTTGTTTTAATGATAAGGGTGAAGAATTTCAAAGCATATGCAAATGAAGCAAGCAGTCTTTTCGGCTACATATTACAAAGAATCTGCACTTGATGGATTTAAATTATGCATGGAACTGTGTCTGAAGCTGTGCAGGCTCTGGATTTTTTTCAACTGATGCTTGGAGAATGTTCAAACAGGCTTCGTGGTAAACCGATCTGCAAACCAAATGCTACTTATCTTCGCTCTTGTTTTGGTGAAACAAGGGAAAATTATTTCAGAAAAAACTGATCCAGATCTATTTCCATCCATATTTTTGGTGAGGTTCAAATGGTCTTACTAGTGAAACTTCATTCTTATTTAATGTCCATCCATATTTTCGGTCTGGAGATACAACTGATCCCAGATGTATAGTTTGAACTATCTTAAGAGTCCTTATTTCCCCTAAGAGAAATTTTTAGTTGTACATCCTCCTATCCCAGGGATTTTCGTAAGTTTTACCATATTTGGAACCGGTATGAAATTGATTCAATATGGACTCATGAATAGTCATCGGCTTAATCTGTAGTATACTAACCCATGCTTTCTTTATATTTTGGCTGGGCTTAATAGCCATTCCCTCATCTTTCAAAATTTCATACTCAAAATCTTCAGTCCAATACATTTTTACATAGATCAAAGCCAGTCAACCTGAAAGAGGTAGTTCCATTGAGAAAGCTGTCCATGGAATATTTTTATGTAAAGAAAATGTTTAGTACTTCTAGCAAGTAGTATACAAGATATTTTTCTATTTCATCTTTCAGTAATTGTATATTGGCATTTTACCCTATTGAATAATTTATTTTTGTTGCTTTTAAGAATACTGTTGGCTCTTAGATTTCTTCTTCTGGTATTGAGTACATTCACTAATGAAGTTCCAAAAAGGCACACATCTTCTTACAAATTAATTGTGAGCAACAGGTCTACCTTTCTAGTAGGTTTTCTGACTGTTGGCCAATCACCAATGTGGAAGTTCTTTCCTTTATAAAGATTAATTCCTTTAGTCCACTAAAGTGTGCTTTGAACTTTGTAGAGTCTCCCACTTATCTGGAAGCTCTTCCATGAGATACCTAATTTTAGATGTGGTGAGATCAGCTCTCCTGGTAGTGGTGATTGCATGTTTTATTTCTTAGTCTCTAACCGTAGAAGTTGTGACACAAAGTATACGAATATTTTGATTGTTATCAATGATGAGAGCAAGAATTGGCCATTTGATTATTTATTTATTTGCAAGACTTAAATTCTATTGTGAGATCCAATAATCCTTGCATCTATCATCCATTCTGTTGTATTTTCTTCCTCTTTCTGTAAGGTCTGGTAGATGTAGATCTGTAGATGAAAGCTGCAGATCTGACTGATGTTCCTTGTTCATTTACCTAGTTATGTGGAGTAATATATTGCCAACTATAATTAGTTTTCCATCCATATGAACTCACTGGCTATCTTCAATCTTTCTTGTCTTCCATCCAGAAATAAAATATTCCAGAGCAGGCAAGCGACATCATTTGATCAGGTAAGCAAGGGCCAGCTCCTTTGGGTTGATCAATGAGTTTTTTTTGTGCCTGATTCATGTCATGGGATTGGATTCGTCGATTTTCTTATCGGGTTTAGTCTTCCTTTTTGATTTCGCTCAGTGGATTCGGTTTTTTTGGTCCAACCAGTTAGGGCTGAAGGGCAGGGAATTTGGGAGAGGGATCCCATGCCACCCATTTGGGGACCATTTTCCCCTTGGTTTAATGGTATCTTATGTGATAAGGCTACTAGGCTTTCAGAAATGGTCTACATCAATGACCCACCTGGACGTTTGGTATGGACTAATTGACCAATGGATTAGTTATATGTCTAATAGATTAACCATCTGTTACTATCAAAATTAAATGCATGAAAAAAATAGTGTTTTATTTCTGTCCATGCATTGTAGGATTTTTAAGCCTTCCATAGCCATCAATGGGGTTCCATCTGATAAGCTACTTCTGGGGCTGGAGTCCTTTTTCTTGAAAAAAAAAAAACGAAACAGATATTAGGCAATTGTATAAAGCTCCAACTTTATGATTTGATTTGGTAAATCACTCTACAACATTAGTACATCTAACCACATGGAGCACTACAAGATTTCATCAGTTTTCTCTCCTTTTCAGGAGGGAACAACCAGCCGTTCATTTGGACTGTTTTAGTATGTGGAAAAAGTTACTCAACAACAATGCTTTATATCTTGTCTTTACGAGGAAAAATGAAGTACTTGACATGGCTTTAGGTACCAGTATTGAATATCCTGTAGTGATTTGTACCAATCGATACTGATCACCATATATTTTCTTTCTTCTCAATCGTAGACTGGTCACAAGCCAAGAACAGTGTTCTGTGAACACAAACAGTAAAAACAGAGATAGATCTAAAATCAAATCAGAACAGGCAAGCAATGGTGGTCATGAATCAATTGGATGGTAAGGTGGTCAAAACTTTTTTCAAAGTCTATGGTGCATCATTTGCATGTGAGAATGTAGAGGACAATCAATTAAAGACATGTTTTGGTGCTAAGAAATATCCTCCATTAACCAGCACTTTGGTCAAGAATCTACAGTGTGTTGCCTAACGACCTAGTAGGCTATGTTTTATATCACGAACAGAAACATTGCATCGAAAGGAGATAATTTATATCTTGTGGGAGTTTCTTAAGAAAAGACAAGGCTGGTGAGAAACCAATAGGCATCAGGCAACAAAGAAAACTAGAAGCAAGCAATGGTGGTCGTAGATGAACTCGATCATGGAGTGTTTGAGCTTTTTCCAAGCCAGTGGAAGCATCATTTTATGCAAGAATTTTAGAGTTGAATCAAAGACATGTTCTGTGCCAGTAAATACCCACCATCAAACAGCATTTAGGTCAAGAATCCAGAGATTGTTGCCTAACAACCTAGTAGTCTAAGTTGCTTTCTCCAGAAATGTGTTTTGTGATTTAGAGCCTAAATATTCCATGATGGTCATCGTCAAAACATCAATAAAAGCTTTCCCTTTGGGTCAGGTCACCATTCATGTTACAGGTGGACCCAACTTGAGACAAGGGTTGTTAACCCAGAAAAAAGCATCTTGCTTTAACTTTTATCTCTCTCCATCTAATCTCTGCTTGACAACACTCACTGTGGAGCCAGTGTTTATTTCATTTTTTCGGTAAACAGAGTAGGATCTATTGGGTGTTTATGATTGCTCCTTGCTCTCTCTGCAATTATTGTTCTGGTTTGAAATAATAACAATGAGAATAAAATAACAGAGACATGATCCGGAGGAGATAGATAAAATTAGATACTATTTGCAAAAGGCAGAAAGGAAAGATAAAAACATAAGGAAACATAAAGATTAAACTAGATATAATACCCTACCACACTAGTACAAGTTGCTGTGGATGATCTTGATTCGGATTTGGAGGACCCACCTTCCTCACCCGACAAGGAGTGTTTTGTTTGTTGGCCACCCCTTCTTACAATCTCATCTCCTAAACCCAACCCCCTAACAACTCCATCACCAAACCATTTTACATGTTTGTTTGGATGCTCTCTCTACATACTCTGCCCCCCATAGCCTCACAAGTTCTTAACCCAAGAAATCTGAAGGAAAAAAATAATAATGGTACTAAAATGTAAAAAGAGAGACCAAAAAATCTCTCTCAATCAGCACACGAAGAGGAAAAAGCCTTCTCTGCTTTCTCTCTCTCTCTCTGGAATCTGAAATCTGAAATCTGAAAGCTGAAGTCTTCCAAGTCTTCAAGTCTTCAAGTCTGAAGTTTGTTAGGTCGGAGAAGGAAGGCAGAGTCCATCCTTCCCATCCCAAGACGAAACAGGAAATCACTATACAAATGCTTTGGTAAAAGCTAAAAGCATAACAAAGATTCCACGACACAATTTTATAATCTTGTTAAAGGTCTCATATTAGTAGAATTAAGATGGTAAATAAGGAAGAGGACTATTGATGGAGGAGTCATCGGAGAACAACTCTTTGATATTTGGTGGAAGAATCAGAACCTTCACAGACCACCAAACCTCTTTTCCTCTTAGCAATTCCGCTACCACTGTTGTTGTTGATGTCGCCATTGATACTGATCACAGAGTCTTGACGCAGGAGGTGAGGCGTTGGTGGTGGTGGTGGTGGTGGTGAGGTAATGGCGACTGGTGGAATCTCAAAGGTGTCAAGTTGAGGAGGTGGGTGTCGCCACTGAGGGAGAGGCCCTGCCAGTAAAAGGGTCTGAAGTAATGGCCCAGCTTTCATCACTGCCTGCAAAAGCTTACCCTTTTCTGGCAATGGCTTCTCTGATTGTAATTGTACCGTTGCCATTGATGATGTTGTGGTTGTTGTTGCTGCTGCTGCCAGTGATGGTGGCTGTAATGGGGGTGGTGGAATTGGGTCTGTTACCGGTGATGAAACGATGCTTTCTTCACAATCCGAGGAGGAAATTCCAGTGTTTGAATCGCCACCTCTTCTACCTTCATCTTCAATGCTGGAGATCCCAGACAGGGGGGTATTTTGTTGGGGTGGTTGCAGATTTTGATGCTGATGCTGATGCTGTTGCTGCTGTTGCAGGAGTAAGAGCTTCTCCACTAGTAATCTCTGGCATTTGTCCTGTGCTTCATCTCTTTCCCTGATGGCTCTGCTCAAGAGATCTTGAAGACGAGTCATCTGTTCTTCTCTCTTCCTTATCTCCTCTTGGGCTGCTAGCCTTGTTGTTTCAAGCTCCAAACTTGTATACAACAGGGAATGCCTCAGTTCATCCATATTCTGCTCAATTACAATAGACCCAAAACATGACATAAGAAACAGAACAGAAATGGCACACAAATGAGAGAATGTAGCAGACGAAGAAGACCCAGTTGAGAATTTTACCTTTCCCTGGTGGTAGTAACCCCAGCCAAGAGGTTGAATTCTCTGATTTTCCATTGTAGTATTAGCAGTAGTAGTAGTAGTACCTTAGTGAAGTTGAGAAGGACGACTGTGTCAGCAGGAGGAAGGGGAAAAAGGAAGGGGAGTGATGGAGGGAGGGTTTCTTGAGTGGAATCCCAAACCTCTTATAAGTATCAAGTGGTTGCCTGCTCGCTTTGCTTTGTTACTATTTGTTTTCCATACTTTCTCGTAGCTTTAACTTTTCCAGGAGGTTGGACAAAACACAAAAGGCCAAAAAAGCCTACAGAACCCACATTTTGGCTTCTCAGTACACACTGCACACATTCTTACTCTCTCTCTTTCTCTCTCTTTTTCTCTCTTTTCAAGTTCGACTTGGACCTAACCAGTAGAAGAAGTGTGGTTGATTCTCAGTAGTTAAACTTAAGGCGCGAATGTGAAACCGGCGAGGAAAGCGGGGGGGCCTAAACCACCGTATAGCTTCTCACTGTACGTTTTGTCCTCTTGTATGATGGCATTTGCATTATGAGATTTTTCCCTTCTGTATTTTATTCTCTTGTATTATCTTTGTCATTTACTTTTGGCAAAAGTTTTCATGGACTGCCACAAGAATTCTTTTTCCTTCTGTGATGTCACCTTATGTTTGTATCTTGATTCATTGTTAACTTTCACACTCTGTTCATTGGAAATAAGTCCTCTCCCTCCCTTGTTAGAGGGCCAAGGGGGGTTTTTTTTTCATATGCAAATTTCATACATGGATAGAGCGCCAAAGGGGTTTTTTTCATGCAAATTTGAAAACATCAATGGGGTTGGGGAGGTGCCATGGTCCCCCTTGCCCTGAGGTTAGCTCCATTCCTAGAAACATCTATGATTTATTTCTTTCGATGTATTGTTGAAGGAGATCTTAAATTCTTAGTATTATCTTTGAGTCTAAACACTAGAATTCATCTTCATTATGGGTGAAAGGAACTTCAATCCCTCTTTAGCTTCTATACATGAGACCATAGGGTTAGAAGAAGAGATTGCTAGTTAGGTGAAGATGGTTTGGGTTCTTTTTTTTAATTTAAGGGGTAGAAAGATCAATTCAAATAAAATAAAACAAAAAAACAAAAGAGAGTGCTAATGCACCCTTCAAAATCAAATATCTTTTATTATGTACAGTCAAGTCAGCTGTACTGCAATACTAAAATAATTGGAGTTTGAAAATCAAGTGAGAAATTTTCTTCTATCCTCCTTTTGGAATGAAAAATAAAATAAAGGGAAAAGAATTTGAAATTCTCTGGTGTTTGTTCTGAACTTCTGATTGAGCAAAGCCATCTGATCGAATGACTTGCCCCAGAATGATAATTATTCCTATGGAATGAGATGAGATACATCATGATAGTGAGGAAGGGCATATCTTAAATTCCAACTCTCTTTCTAATTTTTTTTGGTAAAATTCCAATCTTTCTTTCACATTACTAATGTATAGTCAATGTTAAGGAACTTCTTTAACCTAGTCAGAGAAGGGTGCTGGTGCTTGGTGGGAACCAAATTTTCCCACCAAAATTTGGCAAAAGAGTGATGGTAGGGCCATGGATGGACTCACTTTAGACAAAAAGTCTAGTAAAGAAAGAAGAACCGCTCAACATTTGACCAATCTTATGACTGATTCACTATTGGAGAAATGCCTACTCCACCCTACAACTTGTATATTTCTAGCAGTAATGTAGTGTGTAGTGTTCGGTGCTTTTTATTTTTGCCATTTTCTCTTATATAGAGATTGCACAAAAGTATTCGATGAAATGACTGAGAGAAAGATTGTTTCATCGTGTTTGGTGCATTGTGTTGTTCTCATAAGAAGCACAACAATCTCTCAGTAAAAATTACTGAGGAATGACTGAATTTTCTTCCCAGAGTCTACATGTTGTGCCGAAACTTTCGACACTGAATTTGCACCCCTTATGGTCACTGTTTTGTTATTTCTTGTAACTATTCCTCATGTATGTAGAGAGTATCTTAGATTCAAACCCATATTGATTTTCTTTTTTACTCCTGTTGAAGCTAATTTATGCTTTTGCTTGCCTTGATGATCAACCCATATAAAACCCAAAGGTGAAAAACACTGGGTCAGGGTCCATGATAGCTGAGCTCTTCTCCAATAGCCATCTCATATTTACAGAAAGCATGAAAAAAATATCCTTTCCAAATGAAGTGATATAACCATTAATAATGGTGCTATTATAATTATCAACCATGATGCTTTGTTGGTAAAACCATAATCACTATGGTCGTTAACAACGGTTGATCCTATTATAACCCATTACATTATTATTTTAACATTCTAATTATTCCATCCCCTGCCCCCAACTTTTACTAGGGTCTTTTATGGTATGATTTGAGAGTTAGCGTACCAGTTTGATCTATCCAGATGTTTTGAGTTGCTTTCACATTGTCAACTTAAATAACTTTTTTCTCATCATTTCTTCATGTCCCTTGATACTTACTTTTCACTTGAATTTTAACATCTTCATATCATATTCTTTTGCCCATAAAAATTATTTCTATAGAAAGAAAAATAATCTATTTCTTACATGGCATTTCCTTATAAAAGGATAATTTGCTCTTTTTAAATAATTATTAGCAACACAATGACACTAAATAATCAACCGATCTCATCTCAGGTACAACAGAAAGAAGAAAAGATGTAAAATCGCAAGAGAGGATCTAAATTCATTTATCTATGGTTCGAATATCTATATTGATAATGAGTATCAATTGATCTCAGTGCTCGAGGGTGGGTTTAAAATCAAAATTGAACGGATCAATTTCTATAAATTTCAATGTAAATTAATTCAAAAATGTGTATCGATTAATGAATATATATATATATATATATATATATATATATATATATATGATGTTAGTATAACTATAGACAATCATGATATGTTTGTAAACCATGCTTAATAACAGTATGGTCGGTTAACAACGGTTAACCCCATTATAACAATTTATTATTATTTTAATAATCTAATTATTTCTATCAAACAAAGCAAGTAAAATATTACATAGTAACTAATGAAAAGAAATTTTCAGAGAAAAAGTTGCCACCATCCATTGTTCCCCACGGGTTGGGAACAAAAATTTCTTCCAAGTGGGTCATGGAAATATGTTTAAGTGGTTCACATTTGTAATGCTCCTAGGTATCCTTAATAAGCATAATATATATCCTGAAATGATGGTATTCTTCTAATTAGCTCTAATCATACATACATACATACTTAGCTTGGTTATTTCTTTTGATTGCAATTTGAGCAACATAATTATAACAATAATAACTTTAGATATGCAATATGAGCAATATATATATATATACATATATATAACTATTTATATATATATATATATATATATAAATTATGATAGTTCTTCATCAACAAAAAAAAAAAAGAAAAAAAAAAAAATCTTTACTAGAGTTTTCTATTGCATGATTTGAGAGTAAGTTTCTTCTATCCATTTGTTTGAGTTGCTTTCACATTGTCAACTTAATGATTTTCTTCTCATCATTCCCTCATGCAGCCTTCCACTTTTTAGTTAGGTTTTGAAAATTTTTTTTTGTTTTTAGTTTTGAAGCATGACATTCACTGTGAAGAAGTATAATTATGTATCTCAAGTAATATTGTATTGGGTCAGATTGGATAATGACTTTTTACTATTTTACCTTTTTCTATTTCGATACCATTGATAACATTTAGATTCGGTATTGTCATATTGGTGTCACACTGTTCGTGAGCTTAGGGCCGATATTGATTTTTTGGAAGAGCAAATGAGTGAGTGTTGTTAGTAAGGCTCTCTCCTGAATTGTTACGGATGATGCTAGAGAGAAGGTATGCTATACATTGTAAATCATTTCTTTTTCCTCTTCTTTAATACAAGCTACTTGTTCCCAAAAAAACTACATTAGAGGTATAGGCTATACTTTTTTTTTTTATTTATGTTCTCATTAGGATTCTTAACTTCTATTATTTCACGTATGAAAAAGTACTTGTGCACTCTTACGGAAGAGAGATATGGACATATGAAAGGACATCAAACTACTTCTTTAAACTTAACTGGATAGATTTTTAAATATTGGAAGGAGTCTTCTCATTGTTTGGATTTTAGTTATATTACTCGCTTATGCTTCTCTGCCCATTCACTAATTCAATGAAAATTTGGGAGAAATCTAATCAGATATTTGTCATCTTCTAAGCATGAGATATTTTCTAGCTAAATTTTGACTCAACTAAGAGTAAAAAACTACGACTAATTTAGTAGGACAAAGTGAAGCCTAAATTTTCCATTTTGAGATTAAAGTCTTCTTAAGATATTTGATTTAATGATAAGAGAATTCGGGCATCATGGGAGTCATTTGTGTTTCCATTCAAAAAATTCATAATGATCTAGAGGAATTCAAACTTTTGCCGAAATTTGTGGAGTACGAAGTTTATGTCATTGAGAGTGGGTTAACGTCTTGACGAATGTTTGTCGTTTCTCTAGGAAAAATAACAATTCTCACCAATTAAATAGAGTTGGATTTCAAATGTTTTTGTATTAAAGTGGAGCTTATGAGTTTACTTTAGCCTAAAGAACATCAAGGGTTGAGAAACATATCAGTTAGCATTGCCTTCAATACTTAGCACACCCAAAGGGCTATCTTTGATGAATATTTATGTACAGACTCTTATATATCCAGATGAATATTAAGCAAGTTGGTTCAATCAATAAACTATTTATACTTATTATTAATGAACACCCAAAATGATACAACTTAGTCACGAGAAGCTACTAAGGCCTTGGTCCATGATTTTTCAGTGCAATGAATCCATTGAAGAGAGTGAAAAAGAGATAAACTTTTTTTTTGGGTGGTTTGGAGGTGGGGGGGGGGGGGGGGGTTCTGTCCTATCAATTTGTGCATGGGACCTCAACTTCATGTGTAGCAGAAGGGAGGAGTGGATGAAGACAAGATAGTCCAACTCATAATCTGATCAGAGCCTATCATCTCCATTATAAGATAAAGATGCACTAAGATATAGTAACCTTCTTTACAAATTTTATTTTTTCTCTTCATGATAAGAAAATAAAGAAGTTATTAAGCATAGGTTGACATTAAGAAAAATTTATTTGATGTCTCGAGAGTCAACCTTTGCCCCTGGTTAG
Organism: Hakea prostrata; assembly: GCF_041222555.1. Lineage (NCBI taxonomy): Eukaryota > Viridiplantae > Streptophyta > Magnoliopsida > Proteales > Proteaceae > Hakea > Hakea prostrata. The sequence continues at coordinate 11,782,195 of NC_142601.1, forward strand.
TAAAAAGTAATGGGATCCAAGAATAGGGTTCAACTTCAATGTTGTGCATTAAATGCTTAGTGTTGTGCTCTCAACGATCAAGATCAAAATATCAGTCATCTCAACCGCCTATTTAACCACTTGCGAGATGGATTGTCGATATCAAAATCTCGGTCCACATCGATATCTCGACAGTTGGTCGTAGGTGTTGCGCTTTAGCATTCAAGTCTAAATTTTACCAGAAAAGGATGGGAGTTACATGAGATAGGAGGTTTGCATTAATGTAAGTTGGAGTTAGGTTAATTTAATTGTGAATGGGGGGATTCATTAGGAAAATTTTACCAAAAAAGGATTAATTAAGGAAGTTTGAAAGTAAGGAAAAAAGATTGGGGAGCTTAAAATAGGGTTAAAAAAGCATAGGGGGGGGGGGGGGGGGGGGGAGGAAAAGGAAGAAGGGAGAAGTGGGAACATCAGCTTCTCTCATTGATAATTTCACATCATTCGTAAAGGAGCCTAAAGAGGGAGGGAAGGAAGAAGTCAGTGGGTGTGGGCGCCTCACCAGCTTTTGAAAACCGTGTGGGTCCACCCAACCCAGCGGCACCATTGGATACCCAGAATCCGAAGCGGTTCCCACCAAACCAAATCTAAATCTTCTAGATTTATTCCCCTCTCCTCTCCTTTCTTCTATCTAAGTTAACTATGGGACCCACCAAGTTGTAGATGGTTTGAGAGTGGTCGCAGTCGTGGTCGAGGTCGAGGTCGATTCCCCAAACCCATGTATGTCACATCCTTCATCTTTTTTTCCTTTTTTTTTTTTTTTTTTCTTTTTCTCAAGACGCGGTTTCTCTCCGGCGCAGGACAACGACTTGTTAATCCGGTGGATACCTAACAGATGGACGGCCGTGATCCATCCCAATGTGTGTATGAATCATGTGATCCCATCCAATGAGGTTGGAACCCAGTTTGAGTTTGAGTTTGTCTCCTTTGAGAGAGAGAGAGAGAGAGAGAGAATCTCCGTTTCAAAATTCAAATTAGAAGCAGTTATTTGCCATTAGATTGGTATAATTATTTAGATGATTTGCAGATTCTGGCCGATTCGAATATCGGTAGATTCCAAAAGGGATGATGTGGTTAGACCCCCTAATGTTGGCAGGAGATTCGGATATTCGTTAGTTGAGCTTTTCCCTCCATCTCACCAGATCTACCAGATCCACCAGATCTAAGAGAGAGAAAATCTAGAGAGAGAGAGAGAGAGAGAATAATTAATTAATTATATTTTTAAGATTCGTGCGTTCACGCGGTTTCGAGAGTAATTGGGAATCTAATCTAATCTCATCTAATTAAAGAAGAAAAGAGAAGAGAGAAGAGAGAAGAGAGAGAAGAGGTCATCTTGATCTCTGCATGTGAGGAGGTGATGATGAGGAATAGATTTGGTTTGACAAATAGTGATTGGACATTGAGGTACACGTGTCACTGTCGATGAGGAGTCATGTGATTCGAATGAAATGGGGGGACACGTACGTATGGATCCATCACAATCCAGCCTAACTTTGAATCTCTCTCTCTCTCTCTCTCTCTCTCTCTCTCTCTCTCCTTGATTGATGACCCTTGCCAGACCAGACCAGACCAGACCAGAGAGAGAGAGAGAGAGAGAGAGCACATGCAGTGGCACTGGGGGGGTCGGGTCCGTCGGGGGTGGATGGGTTGCGGTGAACAGGACAGGTCACAGGTGTAATGTAATGTAATGTAATGGAAGAAGAAACGTAAGAAGTAATTTTTGATTGTGTTTGGAGCGTAAGGAAAGGAAAGAAAAGAAAAGAAAAGAAAACGGTACGAGACACCTGATGATGCCCGACAGATTGATCATGCCCGGCGGCCCCCACGATCGCCACAACGGTCCAGTTGGTCGATGTGATCGATGCTTTACAACTGGCTATCATACAATCCTTGACGGCATTCATGTATGATTAGAGAGGAATTGTCTACACTCTAACCACCTCTCTCTACTGCATTCACAAGCCTTGTCTTTCTTTTTTCTTTTCAAATTGTACAAGGACAAACTTTCATTTCAAGTGGTTTTCGTTTTCCTACCAAGAGATTTTTATTACTAAATTGTAGTTGACAGGGTAGAATGATAGGAATACCGAATACACATGATAGAATTACCCTCTTGTGTTTCCTCCTCCTTACTTACAACTTACAACTTAACCCTTCAGGCTTCAGGCTTCAACAACATATATACCACAACCATCAGAGTTGTTATATCAGGGAAAAAATTGAATAACACAAGTGTTATAAGGGTAAAAATAGAAATAAACTACAAAGAAGAAAGGAAAAAACAAACCCCTTCTTTCAAGGATTTGAGGTCCTTATGTTAGAATCACTCAACAGGACTTAACATGGCCATGGCCATAAAGAAGTAGTAGAAGAAGAAGAAGAAGGCACATTGAAGGATAAAAGCTTTTTAGAAGAAGATAACGAGGGACAAGGTTCGTCGGCCTGATTCATCCTTGTCATGGGCAAAGAGAACTGAGAAGTATGAAATGGAGTCTTTTCCTTTTTCTTTATTTATTTTTTTTTTTTTTTATTTTTTTTATTTTTTTTTTTATTGGAGTCAAAATGAAGGGAATTTAAAAGTAAGGGCAAAACTAGTATTTATTCTGGATTTTATAAAGAAGGTTAATAACGTCTTTTGATTTATTAATTTTAATGAAAAGCAAAATAGACATTACATATCCTAATATCCAAAACCAAAGTGAGAAATATCGCTGAAGTTCGCCGGTTCGCTACCTGGCAAACCGGCCGAACTAGCAAAATCTCGCCGAAGCGCAAAAATCGTCAGATTTCGCCCACCATTTCAGGGGGTATTTTTGGTCATTTTGAACCCAAATTTGGTACCTACCCTAATTTGATACCAATATTTGGTAAATTTAAATTATTTCCGATAAATTTTCCTTCCTAATCACGTTTAACATGTTACCTTCTGAGGCCTAAATCATTTAGACATAATTGGAATGATTATCCATTCACTTCGAAGATTCTATTACAAAACCCCTTCATAATTTAAATTGTTTCCATAAATTATTTCATGTATATACTCTTCCCTAATCACATTTAGCACATTGACTTTTGAGGCCTAAATCACTAGAATATAATTGGTAAGATTGCTCATTAATCTTGAAGATTTTACTATAAAATGTCTTTCTAATTTGAATTATTTCTAGAAATTATTCTATATAGATTCACCTCCCTAATCACATTTAGCACATTACCTCTTGAGTGTTGAATCATTGAGATAGAATTAGTAAGATTGTCCATTGATCCTAAATATTCTACTGTAGAATCATGAGAGCAATCGCCTAAAAATTGTAAGAAATTGACGAAATATTGATATTTTGCCGAGATATCGCTGAAAAATTGGGATATCTCACAAATCAAGTTTCGGCTATACAACTTTCTTTGTCCAAAGCTACTTAACACCATTAGAAGGGAGGGGGCAACAATAATTTTGTAAAAAACGACATTTAATTAATAATAAAATCAAAGTACATGAAACAGCAGTAATTATCCCAAAAACAAATCACTAAACCCTGTAATTGCATCCACCGAATCATATTTCCATTATTAATAGACAAACTGGGCAAAAGGGAAGAAGAAAAAAAATACAGCAACATCTAAGATGCAACCCGAGTTCAAGAGATGGGAACAATCAAGATCAACATTTCCGAAACTCAAAAATCAAAGTTTCTTTCCCCAATTTCTCAAGTCATCAACATTGCAAAATAGAAGAAGGGAATGACATTTCCATCGATTTTATCATAGGCTATAAACCTCATCGTTGAAGGCAGAAAAAAGATTTTGCATGTAATCAATAAAAAGATGATATTCTTCTTCTATCTTCCAGTCTGGTTGGGAGATTTAAACTCACTCATTATTTCTTGATCATGAAACATTGATCTTTGCTGACTAAACCAACTACTTAGGTAATCAAGTTCGATTTATTTCAAGTAAAAATGCTTTCTAGACAGGATTCTAAAGGAAAAACAAGCCATGGGCTAGCTTTTCATCAATTCTAAGTTGTATAGAACCAAGGGAAGCAATGCATTGAACAGGTTTCTATATGAATTATAGACATTGAGATTTTGCGTGAGAGGGAAAGAATTGAACTCAGTGAAAAAAAAAAATTGAGGCTTTTATGATTAGGATGGTTCAAATCAAATCTAGTCATTTGGCCGAGTTTACATGACTCTTGAGTCTTGACTAAGTCTTGTTAATCTAAAATTAGACCATGCGACTTGGTCAAGTCAAAATCTGATTTTAATTTCTAATAATGATATAAAATAAGGGTATAAGTTTGGCCCTGATGGCTTAAACTAGCCACAAGTCCAAAAACTCTAAGGACGGATCTGAGCTAGCTCAGGGTGGCTTCGTAGTATTAGGAAGAGGTCAGGATTGAAAGTGTGTCAAACTTTTGGAAGATCACTAAAATGGTGAACTTGGATAAGAAATTTGCCAAAGAGTTGGGCTTTCAACTACCTTGTCCGAAATTGTTGTGAATGATGGGAGAATATGCCTACGATTGTAACTCTCTTATACTATTTTTCTATTTATACTCTAATACAATACAAGCTACTTGTTTTCCAATTTAAGTACAACCAATTTCAAATGCATTTTTTAGGTGAAAAAAAATTTGAAAAATGTCACATTAAAAGCAAACTCAAGACAAGTGGAGGAATTAATATGCTGAATAACCTTATTGGTATCAGTTTCAACAAAAAAAATATTGGATTCACTATGTAGTGTGTCACCTTATCTCTTGGTTGATTGAAAATGGCTTCTTTATAGACTTTATCTCAAAAAAAGTAGGACTCTTATGGAGGAATTGGGGTGGCTCTATGGTTTTTTTAATGTACAACTAATACAATAATCTAACCTACTACCACCATGTCATAATCAAAATTGTCAACTAAATAAAGAAAAGATTCACTAATCAATCTTAATTATTCATTTCTGAGATACATATTACAAACAAACCATTATTCAAATATCTCTTCTTATTATAATCTTTTGTGATTACAACTTTGTTCATGGCAAATGATAACCCAAAGCTAGTTTTAGGGTCTTGAATCTTGATACAAGATTCTAATACATAATTAATACATGCAAAACATCCTTCAAAACAAAAGGATTCTAATTTCAGAGGTAAACTTCAAGGTGATTTGTCCATTGCCAACTTTAAAGGTTTGAAAATTTCCCATGTAAATCATGTCTCCTGACATGTTCTCTCTTTTCTTGGAGCTTTTGTAATTGTTTATGTGAAGGTTCTTCTTGAACTTTTCATGTTTATTGGAATCAACCAAATCAACATTGGATTTCAATTTTCCCTGACCTTCTCAACCTTCTTACGCTTTCTATTATTCAATCTTCACTTGGACAGTAATTTAGTCTGATATCTACTCTTTCATCTTGGATTTCATGTTTTGTTATCAATTATTCCAAGAGGGTAGGTACTGTGCCTCATTAAACTGAGGCAGATACAAATTCATCCCACAACTAGGAAACATCTTCCATGGTATACATTTGCAATTTTACATGATGAGTAGACAAATAAGGCACTCAAAATTCTGTTAATAGTTTCATGCATCTCTGTTGGCCTTCCAGGATAGGATCATCACCTTCACTACCTCTCTACTTATTTATGTGGAGGTGCTCCTTCAAGTGGGTCTCCACAAGGAGTTGTGTTCTGAAAACAGATGGCCAAGATGATGGTTAGGATACAATCTTCCCCTTGAAGATTCTGCATCCACGACCATGGCTTCTCCTGTGAATGTATGAATGAGTTTATGACAACCCATATGAATAGGTATAACTTGAGACAGTGAATCTTTCATATATCAAGGTATTTTGTCTTAAAACTACAATCAAATGGACCTAGATTCAAGGCCATTAACTGACCCGCACCATATGGGTTGGCCACATGTATAACAGATATTCATCAACCACATTAGAAGCAAGGCCTAAATTATCCATACCTTTCTTAACCATTTCTCCTTGGGTCATTTCAAGCCTCTGCTTAAACTGTGTTAGCTTCAACTAGAATCAGTCTACACATCTTTTTAGTAAAATAAATACAAATACATCATACCTCAACCATCATATATATGAAATTATAACCAAATAAAATGTGGATCTGCCTTTGCAAGATGTCCCCATTTTGCCACTCTTCTAGCTCATTGCCAAGTAATGGAGATTCTATATCTATAACATATAGAAACAAATTTAATTGAATTTGAAACAAGAAAAACAACATATAAAACAGGGTAAAACATTGCTCTGATTAGTAATCCTTATCAAATGTAGGGTTTCAATGAGGTTGTTTGTGTGCAGCAATTTCAAAATGGGTGGGATATTTGATTGCTGGAGGATGGGGGTAATTTCACATGCTTGTGTCAAGGTGCAGGGGAAAGATCATGTAGGGTTCTTTTTCCCATCAAAATATTAATAAGTCCAGATGGATTGCTGATTCAAGGAATGTAAAGCACTGATCACTCTCATTGTGAACTGAAGGAAGCTGTGACACCCCAGTTGAAAGGATAAAGTCAGTAAGTGGAATATTAACTACCACAAGTTCCCTCTGTATCATTTCCCACTTTCTTGTATAGCCCACCCCTTTCCTGGTATATTTCTTCAGTACTGTTTCTGAACTCATTGATCAAACCATTTTCAAACTTTTAATCACACATACCATGCACACAGTTGACAAAGTGAATTTTCAACTCAATAGTAGAGAATAATGGAACCTAATTGAAAATTTTCTTTTGGCGAAGTGTGATAACCTGTGACCAGGTATGTGAAAGGCAAACATTTAGCATTCATTGTTTAATTGGAACAATGCTCACTGCTGATGAATTCAAAAGATGTCCAATTAAGTTCATTACTAGTATTCTTTTGTTCAGCATCAGCAGATGATGAAGTAAAAACAGTGTATAGCTTGTACTGAATAATATCATATTTCTTTCACATAGAAGATTAGACAAGAACTATAGGGCAGAACAAGATGCCAACTAGAACAATGGTAGGTTGTGTTGTTTCCACTCACTCAGGTCTTCGTAGTTTCACATTAAGGGGCCTCTCCTTGTAAGACTGTACCTTCTCACTGGCCTTGCGCAAAGGCCTGCCTATGGATGATCTCCGGGATGGTTGAGTTTCAGACTTCTGTGCACTTTTTCCTTCTTTTTCTTCTTTTCCGCATGATGATTCCGGTGAACTGGAACCATTGTCTTCATGCATTTGATCATCAACCAGTGGACAGATTGGAAATTTGGTGTCATCTATCTCAAAAAAGTCTTCGCTACGTTCTGGCTGTTCAGATTTGAACCTAGCAGATTGCCTTCTTAAACAAAGCCTGTTTCAAAAGTACAGACATGTTACTCAGTTGATGAAACAAAATAACAAAAAATTCATGATAAAAAACAAACCTTTTGTTATCAGCCTTCTCTTTCTGTGATCCTTGTTGAGCAGCAGTCGCAGATCCAAGAGCTACAAGACATACAGCAATTATGTCATAAGATACAGAAAAAATCCACAAGATGAAGACTTCAAAGCAGTGAAAAGGCCAAGTTCCGGCAGTTACATTGACTCCTTGATTGGCGCCTCCTATTTGGATTACAAGAAGTCCTATTGTCAAGATTAGTTTGTGATGAGTCCCCTGTTGGTTTCTCACATTTAGTTGTACCCTCCTGGAGTGACACCATAAAACGGTGTAAATATTAAAAAGTTGAGCAGAGAGACATGGTCTAATAATATGCAGCAGAAAATACCTTGATGCAAGCATCTTGAGAAGTTCTCCTTTTCTCTTTCTCCTATAAAAATAAGGATTTATTTTCAAGTCATTTAATGTCAATGTTTCTCCTCAAAGCATATAAAAAAAAGACACTGGGAAACCTCACCTGCAGTTCTAGGTTCTGGGCTGTAAGCAGGGCTACTTTACATGCAAGTTCATGATGTATTACTTTTCTCTGTAAACAAAGGAATGAACTAAATATTTTTTTTGAATAACTACCAATACAGCTTTGGAGAATTGCTATAAACAAAATGACTTCATCTTTTGGGAATAAGCTATTAGTTAAATTTTACCTTGTCTCTATTCAAGTTCAGTTCCTGCATAACAGGAGAAATATTATCAATAAATGTTCTAAAACCAACAACCAAGCTCTTAATGGAAAATTCCAGATGAATAAATGATTTGAGAGAACAGATCTCAGGTTGTGGACTGAAGTATGCAAATTTATCAAACTTCAGCCCTCTCACTACCCAAAAAAGGGGCCTTCTTAGTTAAAAAAAAAATGCAGAAATTGCCTGAAAACATGATTTTTTTTATATTTAGGGTAACAAACTGGTCTTAAGGCTGAAAACCACGAAAATGTAAACTGATCACCTAAACATTTTCCTGTAAGATCACCAAATGTAAAACCACGAAAATGTAAATGCCTTTTCAAGAATGTGGCAAATAACCCTAAAACAATTTCATTTCTGGTTTTTCAGCCACAAAATTGCCAAAGCTTAAATAATTATTGTATGCCAGAAGAATTCACATCTGCAAACCTAATATTGGGGGAAGCTAGTCTGATGATGATGCTTGTTTATCCGGAAAAGGTTTTCATAGTGGGTTTTTTCCTTTTCGGTGCATTGTAAAATAAGAAATCCAAAAATCAAGGTAAAGATGCAAATAATGAGAGAGGGACATGATTGATTACAGACAATAGGAAAAGCAATACATACTGCTAACATCTGACTATTGGTTTGAGCAAGGTGCCAATTCTGTTGCTGCAGCTTCTGTAAGTTCATTCGCAATCTCTGCAACTCAGCTCCACTCATATCAATGATTTTGCTACCGGCTAAGGTTAAGGAGGCTCAATAAAAACATAACATGAAGGCCAGAAACAATTAGAAGAGAAAAAGGTGAACGCGAATGAATGAATCATGAAACAGGATACTTCTTCTCTTCCAGAAGCCTCAACAACCCCATGTTTTCCTGGTTCACGTGTTAAGTATGAGAAATTTCCAATAAGCAAAAACGAACCACAAGAGTTGGGCTGAAAGAGAATAGGAATTATGGGACAGTAGAGCGTAAGTAGAATACCTTCAAGATCTTCTCGATCTGTTCTTTAACGGTGAATGGAACAGGTCCAGTTTTTTCCTTTTGGAAAGGGGACTTGGGTCTATGTTGTGAGTTGGTTATATCAGAGAGCCTCTTCATCACAACATTTCCTAAAGAAGATCTTTTGGCCATTGTTTCTCGTCCCATAGTACCTGAAACCAAGATCGCGAACTCACCAAGTGACTCTAGCAAAACCCTAAACAAGGGATAATTGATAAATGGAGCTCTTCAAACAAACCCTAGAATAAGAAAAATGAAATTTCCTACATGCGACAGTCAGAATATCCTCGAAATGGTTAATCAATTGAAATTAGATAGTTAATGGGTAGTAGAAAGACGAGATTTACTCGAAAACCCATCTGGTTGACAGAGCTAGTGTATGGTAGAGGGTAAGACTACAACGTCGGGAATCGACAAAACTGGAGCTAAAGGAAGAAAGCTCAAAATGAAGCGCGAAAATATCTAATGAAGAAGAGAAAGAGAGGGAAGAAAAGATTACCTGAAACTCCAGAGTCTTCAGAATCAAGAACGAAAAACCCTTCCATGGAGGAAGACAAAGAAGAATAAATCAGATCAATCTACCTCTCGATAATCGTGTCTCTTTAGTTGTCTTTCACTTTCTCCTGTTCAGGGAGAGGGAGAGGGAGACGAGGGGAGAGAAAAAGATTGGGTGGGCGAAAGAGGAGAAGTTTTGAAGCAAAGGAGGATTCTTCTTCAAAGGCAAAAGAGAAAATGCAGAGAGAAGAAGTTCGAATAGTCTAACGGCTTCCCGAAGCTAAGTACCGAGCCTGATTTTGAACTTCATGTTTCTATCCGAACCTGACTGATCCATATAGCAAAACCAAGAGTGTAATGTTGTCTTACGACAGACAAGGCCTGCATGGGCCCTTTTGAGATGGGCCTGGGCCTAGGCCTTGCTTTTTCTTTCACAAATCAAAGGGTCAGAGACTGTTAAAGGACTACACAGAGCAAATGACAAGGGTGGTCACATGTTATAATTTGGACGGTTTGTTAAAGCCTGGCCTGGCCTGGAGACTATTTCATCAATTTTTAGTGTCTGTAATCTTATGGAATGATTTAGAACTATATTTTGTTAAGAACCCTAAGAATGAGAGTTATCACCTGCAATGGGGCAGTCATTCAGTGAATGTGAGAGAATTAATAGGCTCTTGGATTTGCAAGGATATTTTGAAACTATTCAATTTTTTGTTTCTATTGTTTGTGTGGCTTAATCTTCGGTTACTTAGAAATCACTGTTGTTCATGCCTGGCTAAGTGCATCAAGGGCAATGATAGGTAGTGTACCATTGAGTAAAGGATTTTTATCCATGAAAAAAGAAAAATTTTCAATCCACATGGTTGAATGCTTGACACAAGTTCAATCTAAAAAGAAAATCTTCTTTTATTAAGCACGGAGATGGGTAACTTTATATTCTTTCTCTAATGGGTACCTTTCGGTTGGCCAGAAATCACTCATTCCCTTTGTTCCCTTCATGTTATTCTCTGATGGCACATGATGGGTAGCTTGAACCTCAAGAATTCAATAGCCCAATCATCTCACTACGTGGCAAGGTTAATCAAGTCCAGATCACCTCTCCTGATGGTGCGCCCCCACACTTTATGAGCATAGAAACAAGAAGGTACACTGTGGGTCCCTTTTTTTCTCCCCCCACAGCCCCCCTGCCCCCCCCCCCCCCCCCCCCCCCCAAAAAAAAAAGAACAGAAAATTGACTCCCTGGTTACCCAGAGCACTCTTGCATTATGAAGCTTCAGTTCTCTGCTTGATTCTCCCTTAGAAGTACAAACAAAGAATGCAATCAGCCAGCTGATTTTTTATCCAAGCTCCTGATATATCTGAGGTCCAGTTTTCATCTTTGCTTCCAGCCATTCCATTATATTAGTACTGCACTTTGTTAATGAAGTAACTCTGTTCACTTTATCTGAGGCGAAAAAATTGTATACACAAGCAGGAAGAGTAATAGTGTTATAAGTTGTATTTCTACCTTTATACTACAAGAATTAGTGGGGATTCTGAATGCAAATGCTATTTTGCATGGCAAGACAACCCTGGGCCCTCTTACCAAAAAAAAATCACCCAGGACCTAAATATAATTACAGAAGACACATCCAGCTAAAATTGGAACCATGAAGGAGCCTCAAACAGCTAGCTAGTCTCATCCAGGTGATTTGAGAGGCTTCAGCCACCTGACAACCTTTCTTGCGTAAATCACGAGATTATATCCAATAACAAACGTTGTGGGTCTCAAAATCTTCAGCTGGAACTCCCTGCAGTAAACATGGAACCAAGTTAATATTCAAACTTCCCCTGAAAAATTGGTTAGCACAAGATTTGTCAGGGTGTCGTGGACAAATATCAATGAAAAAATGCGCTAGTTGCTGTTAATTTGTTATTGTGATTCCAGGATACCCTCCCAAATGCACAGCCAGACTATTTTGTTGCATGCAGCCCCAAAGACTGCATCAGACAGATGACCAAATCATCCAATGAAGGGCATTGCTTCCAAATTATTATGAAGGCTTACAGCATGTTTGACCAAGGTTTACAAGCTTCAGCTTTTATACTTCTTAAGCTAGCTTCTGGCTACTAAAAGGATGCACCAGCTAAGCTATTCTGTTCAGAATCTTTAACTTAAGCACCCCACTATTGGGGCATTTGGAGATTATGGTACTTCCAGCAGCAGATATTCCATAAAAAATTATCTTTGATTGTATGTACCATATGCTGGATTGCTGTTTCAGAAGTACAATCACCAGAGTCCCATTTGAACATGCACCATTTCCAGAATCAGCTTGTCACCTGTAGATTGGGTGCAAGTATGTGGTTTGTACCTTACAAATTATCAGATTGGACGACTTGGCTGCTGGATTAGCATTTACCGAAGGAGTTACAGGCACATGACATATTTCAACATAGGTTACCCATCCCCAGAATACACATTGGCTCTTTCAAAAAGGAAATTTCCATTCTGATTTTGTTTAATGCCATATGACAGCTACATGCATTTTTGAATATTTATTGCTAATAAATTACTCCACCTTTCACCCAAAAGCTACAATCCAATAAGTCGCCAGTTGCCTATCAATCTCAAGCTTGCACAGCTTTAAAATTTTCAATTATTACAAGAATTTAGTTTTGGAGTGGCTACTGGGCAGAGATTACTTCAATGTTTAGATACAAGTATGTCTATAGGTTCCAGCAGTAGCTTTTTTGCTTAGAAATTTAAATGAAATGAATTTTCAAAACCATGTCTGCCATTCTCTGTTTGTAATTAAAGTATGTTTTATTTCCCAAAAAAAGAAAAGTATATTTTATTCACCTAAAAATGAAAAAAAATAATAATAGTAAAGTACAGACTGGTCAATTCAGGAGCAGCTGAAATTTGTAATCAACAATTTGTGGCCTAAAATTTAGGATTCCAGTTAGGCTGTAAATTGAAAAGCAGAGCTAGCAGCATTGCACTGAATGCAGTCAGAAAAGAAAGAATGGCAGGGTTCTAACGATGGCATATAAGCATTAAATACCTTAATCACAGTCCCCCTTTCAATTGATGGTGCTTTGCAGAATATAAGAAGCTTTATTGCGGACCTGCATAATAGGATAAGTTTTATAGTCTGAAACCCACTATCTAAACAAAGAAAATGGAAGCTGATTATGTTGCACCTTTGATGCGTAGGAACTCAATTCTCTGTTTGTGATGTGGCAGGAGCAATTCCGAAGAAACGCACCCCACATTTCTCGAATGATGGGTTTCTCTGCAACTAGTGTGTTGGAGAATAGCCAATTCTCTGCCAAAGCTAAGTGAATATAAACCTTGAAATAATCACATGCTTTATCTCTCATATCAATTGACATAAACCATGCAAGGATTTCGTCTGCATCTGTAATCTGTCAGACAGAAATAAGACAAAAGTGAGTTGAAAATCAACCAGAAATGAAAGCAATGTATCAAGACTTATGTAGCAACAAAATGAAGTTGCTTTTCTCCATGTGCATCACAAAAAAAGAAAATTGACAAGGCATTATGTAAGATTGGTTCCCCACTAACTCAAAACCCCCTGCCCCCAAAAAAAAATGGAGAAAGAGATGATTTTAACCAGATATAAAAATAAAAAGATCTTCGCTTTGCACGTGTGCATAAAAGCAATGGGTGAGAATATCAATTGAAGCATAAAAATGTTAAAAGTTGATCAATGAAAGAGAAGGAAAATGTTGAGGGAAAAAGGTTAATAAGAACTGAAATTTTCTTTGCTCCATTGAACCAAGTGTCCCTGGGTTTGGAGACATGGGGAAAACTGTGGTAGGAGCCTTGTGCACTGGGTACTCTCCTTCGGAGGCAGAAGGGGAGTATAGTATGGAATAAGTTACCTTTTCATCAAGGCAATTAATGAGAATTTGAAAGGCAACTTCACTTCTAAGCTGCTTAGTACGAGTGTCCACCCTTGAGATGCATTCCACAACTCTCAAGCAGTTCAAGTCCTTTGGCAATCTGTAATTGTTACAAAAACACAATGCTAAGAACCTAAACAGGAACTACCATATATGCCAAAACAAAATTTTGATGACTTGAATATTCTATAGAATTATTCAAAAGGTCTTGAAGTTTAATATTCAGTACCAGCCAGTGCATCAATGGAATTCAACTGATATCTTTCACTATGGAATTAAAGTCTTCTATCTCAAGGTAAGTATCTAACAGATACAAGGTGAATGTCTTCTACCATGATTTAGCATATTATTGTTTTCAACTCCAATATGGTTGATGTCCAAACACACTAAGAAAATACTTTGCATAGATTAGGTCTCGATGGAGCATGCAACCATGACGCAAGTAGTTTGTCAACAACTTGCAAGATTAATCATTGATCCACTCTGTCCACCATCTGAATTCATCTCTATAGAATATAGACCCACAAAAGTTTTTTTTTTTTTTTTTTGGTTGGGGGAGGGGGGATGAAATCTAATCCATAAATATGCACATCTGGGTGAATTTGTTAGAGGATAAAACCAAACACTGTAAATCATAGATGTAGAAAGTTTAGAGCCAACTTTTAAGGACAAAGATAGCCGTTAGTGGGAATTTATAACCACCTAAAGAGTAGGGTTTAGAAAACTCAGAATCACAGAATAAAGGAACAATCAGAATTTAAGAGAACTCTAATACCAGAAGGAAAATAAAAAAATAAAACAAAAAAAAAAGAGTAAAAAACAAATCTGATTACAAACTAAGGATTACTACTTGAATAGCCACAAAAGCCTCCTGGAATCACCACAACAGAAAAGCCTCTCACAGAACCAAATGGCAAAAGCCAATTCGCATTCATAAAATTCGTTCGCAAGGCTGTAGCACAGTGCAAACATATATGAATCAAAACAAAACTCAAACCTGAACCTGTTTTATCTGGAGGCTAAACCCTTTTTAAACCTAACTGGACTCACCAATTCATCCCAAATCCTGAATATTAGCTTCTAGGTGGTCTCCTAATCTAGAACGACATTATATTGTCTCTGCATTGCCTTAACAATCCAAATCAAACTTGTGTTTGAAAACCAGATTTTTCTTTGGCAGCTCATTCAAAATGATACGTTCTTCCACTTTAATAATCACCTTCATTTCTTCGTTTGATGACTCAACATTTTGCTCAGTCTGTGTTCTAAGGATTAGCTTTGTCAGTGTCAGACTTCCAACTCGCTAAACTTGCAAACAGAAATTTACAGATGGCTACTTCATGTTCTCCTCAGTTCTAAAGTCCTTGTGGTAGCAATCTTGTCAAAGGGAAAACTTCCTCTGGAAAAATACTTTTAACCTTGATAATTTTGCCGAAGAGCGAGGGATTTGCACTGAAACATGCCTACAGCAAAAACCATCATCCCACATCATCACAGAGAGGACAAATTAATGTGCAACTGGCAAACAATAGTTTGTAGATTTGTTGCCACGAGGCAAATGTATTCAGCGTATTCATTTATTTCAGGTGGTATGTCCCCTCCTTATGGAACAAGGATCAAGCAGAACCCTGAGCCCCCTATCAGTGCTCATGACGGTGCAAAAGCAAGGCATTGCGAAAAATGGATGAGTGAGATTGTGATAAGCTCATAATTTAGGTGCAGCCACAATGAAGGTCCACCTGATATAGCCCTAGATTGAATAGGATCAACTAGGGGACAGTCTTCTAGGATCTCAATTCAAGAAGTTAGGATTTCAAAATTTTGGGGTAGTTGATTGGGGTACAAAAGAACATATAGTTGTAGGGGATGGGGATCTAGAGGATTACAAGAAGAGAGATTTGGGGTTGGGTTTAATTCAACTTACTATTTTCAAAGATGTTCTTGAACAGAAGCTCAGATGATAGAAGATATTCGTGGGGAAGAACAAAGAAAAGAGATCAATACTAGGATAGCAACCCCATATATGTAGCTCAGCAGCAAGATTAATCTTATTAAATCAAATCATTTTTAGGTGATGGGGGATGCATTACATATATGAATGTATTGACATACTAAAATGCTCCTAACCATTGTACCACTGTAAAAGAAGCAATGGTGTAAACAAAATAAAAACATAACTCTACCCAACTATTAAGTTTCCTAATCTAACTCAGAACAGTGAAATACTAAATTTAACTACTAACCCATGTACTAGCATTATCCCCACCTTCTGGGCTAATAAATTAGGCTCATAGGCTCCCACAACCCCCCCCCCCAACAAAAAAAAAAAAAAAAAAAAAAAAAAAGAAAGAAGAAGAAAGAAGAAGAAAAGAAAAGAAAAGAAAGAAGAAAAAAGTCAAATTGACCCATCTGAACATTTTTAAGTGCATTAATACCTTTCCAACTCATCAGTTAAATGATGAAGTGTATAATTATAACAATTCCTTGACAAAAGAACCTACAGGAAAGTTAAAAGCAGATATAACCTCTATAACCATGATGTTCTCTTAAGATTAATCATTTGTAGTTATAATTGAATCTTGCCACTCCCTAAGCATGACAGCTTCAGGACTTCTTTGTTCTTTGTATCAGCAATTTTTCTGTGATCAGTTATCCAATTAAAACTATTCACCTATACTCATTTAATTGGTTCAGTGAAACAAATTTCTAAAATTCTATGCAAAAGGGTGCATATCAGATCTCTTTTGAAAGATCAGACAGACCCTTATAATAATAAAATTGGGCCATCTTTAGTAGCAAGATTCCCATCCAAATTCTCAAAAAACACTTAAAAGTTCAGCAAGTTGCAACCAAGAACCTGAAAGCAAGAGACTTTGCAACTTCTTCACAGCTAATGTTCCACTCTCGGTCTTCAAAGTAACTGACAATTGACACCAAGCATTCACACAGAAGTGAATACAGACCTTGAAGTTGACGGTCCAGAAAAAGGGAAATAATGACACCAAGAAATTCTTCAGCTTCCGAAGTTGTAAAGATGGACCATGTAACTCTGCATAAATGGAAATAATAATAAGAAAAGTAAAATCCAACAAAACAAATAGGTAAACTGCATTTAAGATGCTGCGCCAAAAAAAAAAAAGATTAAAAACTTGTTTCAACAGATTAGTTCTTGCAACATACCTCACACCACAACAGGCAGTGAGAAATTTAATCCAACATCTAATATTCTGAGGTGGTCCTCTACAATCAGAATCTGATGACAGGATTACTTTAAATCAGCAGGTGAAGCTATGATACTTGCAGTACAATAGATTCAAGGTAATCATTCTTTCTAGAGTAGATTTGTGAGGAGGGAGGAGACAAATACAAACAGGTCTGCATGATGCTTCTTTCTGCCAAGTGGGAATGCTATGATTGGATAGGGTTTGATTCTCTTGATAACCCACATGCCCAACTAGTGGCCCAACATATGAAGACTCTTTTCTAGGGGTGCAAGTTTGGCCTTGACCAGCCCTAAGCCCTAATAGGGCTTGGGCTCAAGATTTTGGCCTTGAGGGCGGGTTAGGGCCAAAATATTCTGGCCCTAACTAGGGCCAAGGGCGGGCCTAGGATTACTCTTTGGTCTGCCGGGCTTGTCCCAACCCATCCCTAATTTTGGCCCTAATTTTGTCCTTGATGCTTGATCTCAATGAATTAAGAACAGGGACAAGGATAGGGCCAATCAAGGTCAACGCCAAGTATAGGGTCAATCAAGGCTAGGGTCAGGGCTAGGGACAGGGCCAAGTATAGGGACAGTCAAGGTTAGGGACAGGGCCAATTAAGATGGGAATGGGCTTGGCTTGGCCCTGTAGGGCTTAGGGTCAGGGACAATAATCCTTGGCCTTGAATTAGGGTCAGGGGAGGAATTGGCTCAGGGCAGGAATTGGCCTGGATTAGAATATATAAGGATGGGCTTGGGATTGCAAAAGCCCGACCCAGCCCGGCCCTATTGCAGCCCTACTCTTTTCCTCATTTTGTTGCTCCAAGTTATTCAAACATAATTAAATTTTCAAACAATTTCAAAAAGTATATACTGCACATGGTGATGACCAGACTGGATTTCAGGTGCCTCCTTCTGGTCATAAGTTATATGTTGCCTTGTGATTAACACAGTTATGTGGACACAACTAGACAGTTGTTTGGACAAAGCATGTCTTGTTTCTGGATTTGAGGGGATGAAGTGTCCAACATTTCATGTCTGCATCTAAATTAGACATTGTTCCTGATGTTCACATGCTATATATTTCATAGAACCCAGCTAAATCACAAATATCAGAGAAAAAGAAAGAACTCATGTGACTTCAAAAATCAAAATAATATTAAACTATTTTAGTTAGAGAAAATAACTCCATAACCCCCGAAGACAACTCGTGAAATTGGGAGATGCAGTTCAAAGCATGTCCCTGTTTCTGAATTTTGGTAGACGCAGTGTCCAGCATTTCTAATATGCATCTAAATCAGACACCAACGTTGATGTTCACACACCATATGTGATATGTCTAATAAAAATGCAGCTAATAATACATACCAGAGAAAAGGAAAAAAGCATGTGATTTCAAAAATCAAAATACCATTATACCATTCAGTTCAAGAAAATAACTTCATAAACCCAGAAACAAAATTATGAAATTGCCAGTGAAATGTCCTCTACACTGCTAGTAAATTTGTTCATGGAAGAGTTGGTATAAACACATGCAAATGATCTGCCTTACACATAGGCCATTATAGGTGAAGAAACTGACCAGCATGGACCACTTCTGGAAGACAGGAAAGAACAGATGAGGAATCCAATAGATAGCCATAGAATTCGAGAGATTTCTTTAGATCCACAGAACTAGGAAACCAGTCTATTGTAAGTGATGGTTGCTGAGCCTGTTAAGCATAATAAGAATGAATTGACTACAAAAGAGTTGACCTCAGAAAATAATGACATTGAAACCAGTCTATGTAATCAAAAGTTGCTCAGCCTGCATAAGTATAATAAGAATGAATTTTGCATCAAATAAGGAGGCAAAGGGTTTTCTATGTTACCCAATCTGACTGCAATGAATACAAATTGTGCATGCGCATAATTGTGCATGAGAACTTTTGCGCTTTTTCTATTAACAGATGACTTTCTAACAAAAATATTCAAATTACCTCATCTCTCGATCGAAGGATAGCACACCAGAACTCACATGCAGATGCCCTCACTTCTTCCTTTGGAGAATATAACACTGCAAAACCAAAAGATAATGAGAAGATGAAATGCCAGATAACTCAGTAATAAAATCAAAGAAAGGAATAAGAGTACACACTCAGATTAAAGGTCCAAATCGCTAGGTGATCTTCCACATGTCCACAACTAAAAACCAGCTCTGAGAGCCATCCATTTATCAATAATCCCTCAAAAAAGGGTTCTCCTGCAAGAATTTACAGATAGTGTAATATGATAGATATTAGGTGCTTATAATAACCACAATAAATATGTTCACTACAAGAACCAAATACCTATCTATAAAGAAAGGTATATAAATGCAGAAAGCATTTTATGGTTGCAGTTCATTAAAGGTCACTAGGCACTAGGCAGTTTTTCATGCAGAGCAAACAGCATTTTCTAAGTAGATTATGAATGCCAAGGCATGATAAAATTCAAAGATGTACAGGGGGAAAAAATAAGCCATGGGGGAGTGGATGAGAAGTGAAGAAAGATTATTGGACCAACCACCTACAACTCACCCAAATCAAAAAGTTAATGAAAGAGAAAATAAGGAAACACAAGAAAGAAAAAGTGTTGAAAAAGACATGCAATGCAAACTCAACTTAAGGAATGCTAAGGGGAAATGCTTCTTCAAGGCTTGCACCTGAGGTATGAGAAAATAGGCCATAGACTTTCTCATCAAGACATAAGAACTTAAGATATTGTATTTGGCATTTAGTTTTAAATTTGGATTAAAAAAATGCTTCAGTTGCAATATTTTCCTGTGGAACTATTCTTTTTATATGCTCTATGTATTTTGTAGAGAGAAAACAAGATAGGAAGAACCCATTATCATGGTTAATGTGTGTGTGTGTGTGTGTGTTCTAGTAGTAGAGTTTCAGTATATGTGGGATCATGTCTTTCCATTATTTTCTTTAAGTTGTAAAACACAACCCGTCTTTGGCTCTTAGTGGTTTCCTACTAAGAATCAGATACTAGAACATGTTATAAAAGCAAATGTCTGTCTCTTCTCTCTTTCTTTGCCTTCTTCTCTTCTTCTGCAGGCTGGTAATTCGTTCTTTCCCACTACATATTTCAATTCTACATTCTGAATTTTGACAATGGCAATCCTACACAAAGAAGCAAGGACTTGCAATTGTTTTCTATGCTTTTCTTGTGACCTAGCTCCCCAGAATCTCATTTAAGGATACACTGTGAGCTAGTAAAGACAGTATCACGGCAGCTTTTTTTATAGATCTGTAATTACACAGACAGAAACCATTGCTGCATGGTTGAATTGAAAAGCCATCAACTAAAACAACTGGTTGCCAAAGAAATATAGCATCATAGTTGGAGTTTGTCAGGAAAGAAGACAGGTAAGAAACTGAGGCAGGTCTTGCTGCAACAGTAAGGTCGTTTCACTGTGACCAAAAGGCCAAGAGTTCAAGTTTGCAAAGAAAATCAGGGGTACGGTTGTGTACATTAAGACCTTTCCCAGACCTTGCAGTGGTGGGAGCCTCATTCAATGAGTATGCCCCCATTTTTTGAAGAAATTGCAGTACCAAATCGATCATAAAATTTTTCTACAATTTCTCATCTAAGAAGAGGTGACTATTGAGGAAACTAAAGTACCTTTCTCAGCAGTCAAACCCAGCAGCAAATTGTGTTCACTGTTCACCAAGGACTGTAAAAGTTTGCAACTCTGGAGCTCAAGGCAACCAAGTGGCACCTGGTGAGTCTTCTGCAATAGATTGTAGCTAACTTAGCCATTATCTCTTATGATAATTTTTAAACTACAGATTTTACGTTGTGTAATCATGAAGGGAGTAATGTCAAGCTTCTCTTGAATATTTGAAGGGGAAGGGGGGGTGGAGGGTTATATAACAGAAACCTGAGTTCCAAAGACATGTAGACCCCACAAAGGTATCTCATCTTCATCGCCAATCGCCCGCATCTGCGAAAAAAGTTCTAGTCAGCATTTATACTAACTGCAACAAACAGAAGATAGAAAAATTGAAATAAATCAACCTTAGATGAGTAAAATCATCTCACTTTCTGTTGACACTGGTTAACAAGCTTAGATAAGTGCACAGTTTCTTCATCCTCGTCAGATTTATAGCATTTGCGAGGTTTTTTCCGTTTAAACTCCCGTTCAGTGCGTTTCTTTTTCTCCTTGAAGAAGTCATTAAGAAGATCGTCCAAATCCACACCCTTGCCCCTGCAAAATCCCACCGCACCAGGCAAAAATATGATTTTTTTTGGGGTAAAGAAAAAAATACGAAAACTAAAAATTAGCTAAAACGCAATAAATTAAACATAGAGGACCAAATAAGACGAGTGATATAGTAATTCAAATAGCCGGGCGGAGGGCATTGGAGCTTTATTTTCAAATCAAACGGAACCACGTAGTGTTTTGGAACAAATCCCTCCGGCAACTGAGGTCGTTAAGAGTTCTAGTCAAGTAATTCAAAAACAGTAGATGTTGCATAATGGATACAGAAGTATCAAAAGGTCAACTTTTGTACAAGAAAACTCGATAACAAAACCTAGAATTCAGAAAATTAATTTCCAGAACAACAACTGAAAAGAAAATCAAAAGCCCTAATTTATGATGCTTATTATGAAAAAAGGAGAGAAACAGGGTTGTATGAACCTCCTTCTGGCGGGAGCAGGTGAACTGAGAAGAGAATCCTCCAGCTCGAAATCGAGAGGGGCTTCCATGCCTTTCGCGATCTTCATCTCCATCAATTTCCTCCTGCGTGCAAGGGCAATAAACTTAAAAAGGAAGCTTTGAAGAGCAGAAAAACGACCCGCCAAAATCCTGGAATTTTGGCAGTTTAAAATGTCAAGATACGAGAGGTTATGCGGTGCAACCTGCAACGTGGCTTCTTTTCATTGGGTTTACAATTGACCTCAACCTGATCGAACGGATCCTCACTCAGCGCGCCCTTCTTTTGTATCTCCAAATCTCGATGTGTTGCCGGGCTCTCCCAACTCCCAAGTACGAACTTAAGAGGATTGTCCGGTCCGGCCGTAGTAACTGCCGGTCGACTTATATGTTAAAGCCCAATATAGATGGGCTTATTATGTAATGGGGTAGACAGATGGGATATGGATCTAATGGTGGCAACATTATACTTGCATCTTATTATACTCAGACGGATTCAATCAGATTAAGATATATTGAGATAGTTTTTTTTAGAGTAAATTGCACTGACACCCCCAAAATAGAGGCCTTAAAGCATGGACATCCCACTTTATGTTTAAAAAGCGCAGAGACCCCAAAATTGGATTTTTATTGGATATATTTGTCTAATTTATCACTGAAAACCTTATAGACACTATTTATTATAGGGATATTTTTGAAAATAAATAGTGATTTAACTGTTTTTAGTGATAAATTTGGCAAATATATCTAATGAAAATCTAATTTTGGGATCTACGTGCCTTTTAAACATAAAGTGGGGTGTCAATGTTTTAAGGCCTCCATTTTGGGGTGCCATTGCAATTTGCCTTTTTTATATATAAATTATTCTAAATAGGTATAAACACATATTAGATATCCTTTTAATGGAGAACCCTTTTAGTGGAGAAAGAATCACGTGACCAATCAAGTAACCAAATAGTTTTAGCAATATTCTACATATCATTCTCAAAACTGATGCTCTCAAGGGTTACTAACCAAATGTAGGATTTTTATTTTTTTGGGTCAAAAGAAATTTATTCATTTGAGTGTAAAGGATCCAAGGAGTTCTTGTGTCACATTTCAAGACTCAGGAATAATCATTAGGCCACTAAGTCACACACTCCGATGACCGGGCTTTACAATCAAGGCTATTAGCAAAAGTGTTGACTCGACTAGAAACGAAGGAGAAACGGCTGCCTACCAGGCAGGATTAAAGATGTGGCAGGATTGAAGATGTCTAATGTCTTCAATAATCGGCCTAACCTCCAATAGAACTAAAAAGCCAGGATCTAGAATGGATTTAACAAGTGTTTGGTTATCAGATTCCAAAGTGGCAAAGCCATCCTCTCATGCATATCAACAAGTGCTTGAAGCAAACCACTTCTAATAGCAAGAGCCTCTCCTTGCAATATAGTAGAAAGAAAATTGAATCTGAGAAAGCCCCCAAAACTTCAGATCTACAACCTTTCATAACATACCTGATGCCCCGTGGAAAAATTACCATCACCCCTGTGAAATGTTACATCACAAGATTCATAACACAAGGAAACCCAACCCTCATGAGGAGGAATCCACTAAGCATGATCATCAATATATAGAATGTTGTTGAACTACTTTAGCAATAGGCGGATTAGCTGCCCAAAATTCTTGAAAGGCCACTAATGCAAGTTGTGCTACGGCAATAGGATCTATATGCTTTTTAGACAGTCTTTGACTCATTCCTTGCCTTCCATATATACTAACAAATATAAGCACTCTAACAAAAAGACCTCTTTACCCATCTTCTTATCCTCCTGCATCAATGTAATCCATCTATAAACCCATTCAACCAATGATATATCTGGGCTATTAGAAAGGTTAGCAAAGAGTGAAGAAGTGTGCCATGCAACTCTTGCAAATGGGCACTTAAGAAGCATATGCTCCTCAAACCCAACCAACCTGATCTCCACATCTCTGACAAAAGGGATCAATGTTGACACACCTCTTCATCTCTCTATATACCATGCGAAGTCATTAATTTTTATCATACCTACCACTGCTCCAAAATCGCACTCCACGTCCACCCATAGCTTTTGGACAACCCATCCCTAAAGCATGATGTAATCCAATTATGAGGGGCTCAAATTCTACTTTTGAATTCGTCTTACATCCTAAAAAAAAGAGCCCACCAATTGTGCATCCGATCAAGTACGAAAAGTACCCCATGCACGTGCTCTTCATGGATTACCAATTCAACTACCATCAATATTTAACTTGATCAATTCATATCAAGAAAGAATTTCTTCCTTTTCACCCTTTTCCTCTCGTCTGAGTGTTTCTGCTCTCATTAGAGAGTGTTTTTCTCCTCTCGTCTCAAAGTGCCTGTTTTCTCTGATTTCGTCTCCTTACCGCCATACTCCTTGAGATCTTTTTCGTGCTGCCTTGCAACTATATTGTTTTCCCTTCCTGGTGCTTACTGGTTTTCTAGGTATACTCGTTTTCTAGTTTCCTATTTCCTTCATCCTCAAAGGAACCATCGCCTTTTACAAGTGCAAATCAGAATACCCTTATTTTAGAAGACGAGGAAGACAAACGGCCAAATTTCTCGCCAGGCACCACCCTCGCTGAAAAAATATTGGAAGGCAAACGCTTCCGAACTCAGGCCATTACCGATGGATTGATTAAAGCGTGGAATATAGTGGCTGGGGTTGAGGTAATTCCATACTCTGACTCTATTTTCCTCTTTCAGTTTGAACATGAGCTCGACCTTAAAAATGTTTTGAATGAGAGTCCGTGGTCGGTTGCAAGTAATTTGGTACTTCTAGAATGCTGGAATGCAGAGCAGAAATGGAGTTTTGACCAGTGTGATATATGGATACAATTTCATGAAATTCCGCATTGCTAAACCCAACATTGCTTTAAAGTTAGCACACATGCTAGGTTCTCCTCTGAAAGCAATGCTAATTTCGGGTTTGCAGTTTGGGGAGCAACTAAGATATCTGCGTGTCTGAACCACTATAAATATCCATCACCAACTTCGATTTTCTCTGAATGTGCAAAGAAAGAATGGGGAGACATCTGTCGTGAAGATTAAACATGAGAGGCTTCCCTTGTATTGTGATTATTGTGGCATGCTTGGCCATGAAAACACTCGATGTCATATCCTATTTGAGGTGCAAGTTGAAAACCAATTGAGACATGGTTGCACAAAACATGAATTTTGTGATGAATTTCAACTAATACACTTTGGAAAGCAAATCAAAGGTATTCCACCGCCCGCAAGACTACTGGAAGCCACACAAAAAACCATTCAAACCACAGACCTGGGTGAAGGAACTCGCTGCCAAAACCAAAAACTACTAGGTACGACTCCTGTAACCCAACCCACAACACACTCTGCCACTCTGAATACTGACCCTGGTAACACGTCGTCTGCAACCAACAGTTATCAACTGGTCCCCTCCCAAATCCCACCTTCCTCTCCCACTCCTGATACCCAACGCTCCTTGCTACATGCACATCCTTTTCACATGCCTTTCCACTACTAACCACCACAATAGACAACTACACCATCTCCCCTCTCTCTACCGCAGTACAGCCCAAATGTAGATACACATCCTTAGGGTTACCCCAATCGACCCATGGCACCATATCTGGACCCACATCAGCTAGCCTACCTACACACTCTCATGCCCCCCTTAGCTCTCTGGCAGCAACAGATGACTTTCCTCTTACCTCAATTTTTTGGCTTCTCACTTGCTACAAGACCACAACCATTACCCATTCAACAATGGGGCCCTCATGATTCACATACCCAAACCCCTTAATCAAATTCATATTATCTTCAAGGAGCCCAGGCCCAGAAAGATACCCACCCACACATACCAATACAATACCCACCTGAGATGGTACAAGTGTAGCCCACCATACACCAAGCCCATATTCAAACCCCTGACCCAACTAAAAAGCCAAAAAATAAAAGGGCCCGTTCTGCCAAAGAGCCCATACATTCTATGGCCATCGACCCACCTCCACCTACTGTTTCATCACCTTCATCCTCACAACCTTCACATTCATATTCAACCCCTGTTTCTGCATCATCTTTCCTCCTCCCCATCCACCTCTATGGACCATGATGCTGAACATCAACATTTTTTAATGGACACGCCCGTGGTTGTGCACCCGACAATCCACGGGCACCAACGAAAATACTAAGTTGGAATGTGCAAGGAATGGGCAGCCCTGCTACTCGGAGCTTTCTAAAGAAACTGCTAAATTCAGACAAACCTAATCTGTTGTTTCTTATGGAAACCCGCAAGCCCAGCCAGTACATGCAGCATTTGAAAATTACACAACAATTCTCTTCTTCTTTCCATGTACCACCTACACAAACAGCAGGAGGCATCTTAATCTTCTGGAAATCACACCTCAAAGTCACAGTTTTATCAGCCTCAAACAGAGTAATTGATACAGCAATTTCAATTTTAAATGAGCCTGCTTTCTTTGCATCTTTTATCTATTGTGATCCTCTTAAAGCCAAAAGACACATCACATGCGAGCTACTCGAACAAACTGTTGTAAATCAATCACAACCTTGGATATGCATAGGAGATTTCAACGCACACCTGTGTTGGAGAGAAAAGATGGGAGGGTCCAGCAAAATCTCAACTAATTGTGATCGATTTAAGTTGATGCTAAATACTTGTGGCTTCCTGGATTTAGGATTCAAAGGTACACCTTTTACCTGAACAAATAAAAGAAAAGGAATAGCCTCCATTCGGATAAGGCTTGATCGAGCATTAAGCACTTTTCCATGGCATCTCTTATACCCTGCAGCTACTGTGTTTGTTCAGCCTCAATTCGGTTCTGATCATTCTACAATATTATTGGATTTCGCTAGGGGTATTACCAACGGAAAGAGACCTTTTCGCTTTGAATATGCATGGCTAAGTCACCCTGTGACAAAAGCAATGACAACAGAGATTTGGGACCAATCTCAGCAAGGATCAGCAACTACTCAAATCGAGAAAAAAATGCAAAAAACACAAGTTGTATTCTGCAAATGGAATAAAACTACCTTTGGGAAGATACAAGACAATATCAAGAATCTTACTGCAAAGTTAGATCAAGCTTAGAGATTACCTCAGTCACTGCACTCACAACACAAAATAAATCATTTCTCAGCTTTGTTGTAGGATGAACTCACTAAGGAAGAGCAATTATGGCTCCATAAATCAAGGATAGCATGGCTTCAAGAAGGGGATAGGAATACGTCTTTCTTTCATGCTACAACTTTGCAGAGGCGACAGTTTAACAAAATTCTAAAAATTAAAAAGGCTGATGGAGAATTGGACTACAAATATTCCGAAAATTAAAGCCACTCGATTTCCCACTTTACCAGAAGCCTTTACATTAGAACCTGTGGATCTCTCTGCCATGGAAAAAATTATCTTAGCCACCCAACCCATAGTCACACCGGAGATGAATTCCAAATTGTGCCAACCACCATCCCTTGAAGAAATTAAATCAGCCCTATTTGCAATGAGCCCTCTCAAAGCCCCTGGTCCTGATGGCTTTCCTCCTATCTTTTTCCAAAAGCTCTGGGACTCCACAAGCCAACTTTTAACTAATTTTGTGCTTGAGTGTTTCTCTATAGGTGTAATGGATCCCAAAATGAATGTCTCATACATTTGTCTCATTCCAAAGGTGCCTTGCCTAGAATCCATAGCTCAATTCCGCCCCATCAACTTAGGAGGAGTTGCCTCAAAGGTCATCTCAAAGACTATTGCTCAAAGATTACAAGAATTTCTTCCAGGACATTGTCGCCCCTTTCCGTCTGCATTCATTCCCTCAAGACAGATTTCAAACAATATTTTCATGGCACATGAGCTGTTTCACTATATCAAAAAAAGAAAAAAAAGAAAGAAAAAATTTTTGGGACTCAAGTTGGACATGAAAAAGGCCTATGATCGGGTGGAGTGGCCATACCTTCGAGCTATGCTGGTAAGATTGGGTTTCAACCTCTCTTGGATCTTCCTTATTATGAGTTGTGTATCTTCTGTCTCTTACAAACTACTCATAAATGGAAATATCACTAGTTTTATCACCCCAACTAAGGGGATCTGACAAGGTGATCCGATGTCTCTTGCTTTATTCATCCTATGTGCATGGGGATTCAGTGCTCTCATAGCAAAAGAAGAGCAAGCTGGCATGGAGGAATTAAAGGTATCTTAGTCAAGAACAAAGCTCCCACCATATCTCACCTCCTGTTTGCTGATGACACGCTACTTTATTCAAAACTAAACTTGAGAGCAATCCACAATTTTAAATCCACACTTCAGGATTATTGCAAAGGAAGTGGACAGGACATCAATATAGATAAATCAAGTTTGGTTTTCAGCCCCAATAACCCCCATCATATTTAAAAGGTGGTTCTCACGAATCCTGAAAATCTCATACACCAAAGAACCTACAAAGTATTTGGGTTTGCCACCAGAGGTTGGCACTTCAAAGTTAAATACTTTTGGTTTTGTGAAAGAGAGGGTGAATCGAAAATTTGAAAGCTGGAAACTGAAACTCTTGTCACAGTCAGGAAAGGAAGTTCTATTAAAATCAGTGATCCGGCTCTTCCCCAATTTGCAAGCGCCCACTTAAAATCTCAAAGATTATCCACGATGATATGAAAAAAAAGTCAACACATTTCTTTTGGGGTGAATTTGATGGAAAATATAAGACACATTGGATTAGCTGGAAAATATTATGCTCCTCAAAAGAAAAGGGTGGACTCAGCCTCAGGGATACATAGAGATAGAATTCAGCACTCCTTACAAAAGTTGCCTACAGATTGTGGAATGAACCAGATACACTCTGGGCTACTTTCATACGAAGCATTTACTTCCCAAATCAAAGTATGCTTGATGCAAAGTTAGGACACACCCCAAGCTGGGCATGGAGGAGCATTATAGCAGGCAAGGAAATTCTCACAAAAAATCTGATATGGAAAGTTGGGAAAGGCAACATGATCAGGATATGGGAAATCGCTGCCTGCCAACTATTCCAGGAGCTAAATCAAATATCCAAAACCGACTGGATGTTCTTTAAATTGGGTAGCAGATCTTATTGATGAAGATACACGCTGCTAAAACCAAGAAATTCTCAACTAACTATTTCATCCTCTAGATGCAGCTGCGATTTGGCACATTCAATTAGGTCTCTTTCCCAGTGAAGACAAACTAGTCTCGGGGGCTGATAAGAAAGGTATCTTCTCCGTTCACTCCTCTTATCATGCTCTCACAAATACAAGTTTAGTAGTTGAGTAGCAACAGACCTCTACCTCTCGTAACCCACGCTGGAAAAACATCCCCAGTAAAATATGGGATCTGATCTAGAAGGCTTCTACGTTGCCAAAAATAAAAAATCTTGTCTGGAAAGCATGTACAGAAGGTCTGCCAACAGGTGACAATAGACGAAAACGTCATATTATAGGTCATCCAAATTGTCATCGAGCCTGCAACCTAGAAGAAACTGTAGGACATATATTCCTTGATTGTGAGTTTGCTAAAAAGGTCTGGTTTGCAAGTCCCTTCTCTTACAAACCACCAATACAGAACCAGCTTCAACTTGCAGATTGGCTCGAAGAGATCTGTCATGTTCTTCCAAGAGAGAAACGAGAATCAATAATTTCCCTCAGCCTCTACTTTTTTATCCTCTAGGAAATATGGAAAGCAAGAAATGACTATCTTTATCTCATGATCAATAGATCTCCCATCGAGGTTGTCCACAGGGCAGTCAAGCTCCATGGAGAATTCTGGAATACTAAAGAAGCTACTGGTATCTCATCTCCAATACACTGCCTCCCAGATCCAAATAGAAATCCAGTCTCATCTCTGCCCATGGGCTGGCACCGTATTCAAACTGATGCTTCTTTGATTATGGGTTGAAACCTCATGGGCTTGGGCTATGCAATATATAGCGCCCATGGACTACTTATTAAGGCATTATCCAAGAAGGAGACTTTTGAGAATGCCTTGATGGGAGAAGCACTGACTTTAAGATCATCAATGTTGGATTCGCTGAGTGAATGCTTGGATCGAACAGTTTTCTCCAATCAGATTGTGCTGAGCTCATTCGCCTTATCTAGCATCCTTTAGTTGTTGTTCCTTTGTGCCTTGATCCTATCATTGTGGATATCCTAAAACTTCAATCCTACTTCCTAGAATGTAGACTTGATGTAATTCGTAGGTGTAGCAATGTAATTGCTCATGTCCTAGCAAGGAAGGCCCTATCGATTGCGGGCTCAACGGTTTGACCACTTTTCACTCCTTGGCTGAGTTCATCAGCCTTGGCTTCAGCCTCTGCCTTAATGAAATCTCCTTATCAAAAAAAATAATAATAATAAAAATAATATATATAATATATATATATATATATATATATATATATATATTTAACTTTATCTAGTCCTCAAGTAGTAACCAGTTAATTTCATTGGCAATTTTTTATCTATAATCTACTCTAAAATGTCCAACTAATATAGTTGGGTTTGTTTCAAAGAAAAATTGGGATTTTTTAAAACTTAAATTGGTTGTATGTGCATATGGTAATTTGAGCGGTTGAAACTTAATGAAATTCATGTGATGTCCATTCAATACTAGGAACACAGGCACCACAACATCAGTGGCACTAACCTAACAAAATCTTCCAAAAACACCTAATTCTTACACCACTACGACAGCCTATGGGAGCCTTCATATTTTTTCTAGCGTTTGTTTCCACCCATATAATTAAACAAAGAAATAACCGGCCCCTTTAACCATACATTCCCAACACAATCAACTTGCTCATTTGGATACACTATTTCCGTAGTTCAGTAACTCTAGCGGGAACGGTACACCTCAACCCCAAACAATGCAGCAAATTCCTTCCATACTTGGCGGACAAATTTGCTTGGTGTTTCAAATTTCATGACAACTATATCTCTACATATTTGAATCTATAATTTTTTGTGTAGATTTGCATTGTCAATTAAATTGAATGATGCAGACTAACTCTGTTTATTAGATAGTAGAGGTAATATTGATATAAAATTTCGTTTGTAATATAACAAATATTCCAATATGATATTATGTGTGACACACAATAATTTATAACAAGAAAGTATTTAGAGTTGGTTCAAAAAAAACACATGACAAGTTTATAATATATAATCTTAAGAAAGCATACCTAAAAGGGAGTTATCCAAAGAAATATTCAAATAAAAAGAGAAAATTATTGATGCTATAAATATGTTGACATGAGTTACAAAGCAACAAAACAAAAAGCATGGTGAAATTTAATTGTTACAAAATATCGATATTCATTTGGCAGTTAATCATAAGATAGTAGATCAAAACAAATGAAATGAATGTAGAACATAACTTTCAATGCACTAGAATATACATTAAGATGATGTTCTCGAGCTAAAAAAAAATGTACCACAAACAAAAGTTGTATTTTTTGTGACGGTTTGAAAGCGTCACAAAAAATAATATAATTGTTGCAAAAAATATAAGCGATGTTCTTTTTTCCATTGAACGTCCGTCGTCTATAGCGCTATCGCGAAAAATAGACGATGATTTTTTGGTACCAACTGGATAGATATGTTGCCTTTGAGTTTCACTTATTTTCTTCTTGTTTTTTCTTTTTTCGCTTGGGTAAACAATAAATTCATCAAAAACTATAGCAATTACGTCTTGCTCAAAAAAAACTTACCTGCCAACCTTTGGAGTGCATTGGTAGTTATCAATGAAGACCAAATACTAATATATCCTTCCAAAGTCTCAATCTAGAAGAGTCCTTTATCAGCTTGGATGTGACGGAAGATGTTCATATCATTAGTGTAAATATGATCCAAACCCAAGTCACTCGGTTTGGTAGTGATCAAATTAAGGGTTTGAATCAAGGGGAGGAGATCATAAATGGAAGTCATGGAATCTGTAATCTCAATAAGGATTTCAAAACCAAGTTTTGATTGGAGTGAAACCATAGACATGTTTTGAGTTTCTTCAGTTTTTATGTGTACAAAGATCACAGAACTTGCAAGCATTTTTTTTTTCCTCTCCATTCTCTGGACAGAGAACTTTTTGGAACTTTTGCTAATAAGTCAGCCTGAAAGTTCAGAGACCCATTAACATAACCAAAATGAAGTAGCTGAAACGAACCATAAAGATTAAGAATCTGATCTAATGAGTAACAACTGAGCCACTCTAGAGACTGGGTTTGCCATGAAGGGACAAAATCGCAGGTAAGCAGTCTGAAAACAAAATGAGAGCATGATATTGAGAGAGATCGCAAGCTGAATCGCATCACTAATCGCATCCATCTCCATAGCTTGAGGTGAGTATTCCCAAGCTGCTACTACTTTGGCCACCAAAAATTGTCCACCTAGATCCCATAAAATGCTGCTCCTCCCTGCTTTTTTGAGGAAAAATCTTAGGTACATTGTTAGAATATAATAAAATATTTCACATAAGATGGACTTCATTAATTATGTTAAACTTTGATTTGATTTCCTTATATGGATAGTATATGATTATTAAAACTCTTATATAGACTGACTAGTGTGGACTAATAGAGACCGTTAGATTTTGATGGACGATCTAATGAGTTATCTAATATAAATGATGTTAGGTCTTTCCTCTAAACCCTAATGTATCACATTATTCTTTACA
This sequence comes from Hakea prostrata, assembly GCF_041222555.1. Taxonomy (NCBI): domain Eukaryota; kingdom Viridiplantae; phylum Streptophyta; class Magnoliopsida; order Proteales; family Proteaceae; genus Hakea; species Hakea prostrata. The sequence continues at coordinate 11,814,333 of NC_142601.1, forward strand.
CATAAAGTGTTAGTTCATAAAGGATGTTCCATTGAGCTGGTGAATACGGAAGAGCACAGAGGAAAATATTTAGTATCAAGTTGATCATAGAATCAACTTGATGTTTGTTCTTCATGAGAGACTAAAGAAAAGATTTTGTTAATTTTAATTTTCAATGAATCCTACATAAGGTATGTTTCATCATCTTGTATTATTATAATAATATAATGTTTTTAACAATTTATGTGATCCTGGTTAGATTTATTCTTACATGATATGAAAGTTTTATAACATGCCCTCTTTTTTTTTTTGATCACAGAAAAAGAAAAAGATAATATATTAGTCAAAATAGTTATGTGAGTTACACCTATGCTCACTACTAACAACAGTATTGCTGCTATTACTGCTTGCAGCCCATAATGCTAACTTAGTCTAGTTGGATAGAAGTGTTGGGGACTTAAAACTACAAAAAGTTACTTCATGATAGTTTGTCAAAATGCTAATCAATATTGTTGTGAGATGCATCGGCCAGTCTTGTTGACATGGTTTAGGTAGCAAGTCAAAGATCATTTCCAAGTTGCACCAGATTTCGTATGCCCCCTCTTGTGAACGAGAACTGTAACCTCTATTTGGCTGCTGCACCTGAGCTTGAGAAGCTCCGAAGAAGCTTGGGAAAAAACATCATCTAGCAATTTATGAAACCAAGACATAGAATTAGGGAGTGATAGGTTTATTCCATTAGACAAAAATGAGTTCCTATCATTCCGAATCACTCAGCAAAAAAAATTAAGGTCCAATAGGCTTGAACTCATTAGCTCTTAATGGTAAGGTGTCATTGCCCATGAGCAACTCCCTTAGACTTAAAAGAGTGACTAACGTGTATATCATAAGGATTAATTAGGTGTTTGGATCCTCCACTCCTATATATATATTGGGATATATATATTGGGAGTGTGGCTTTTTAATAAATATAAGGTAGAGACAAACCTTGAACTCTTCACTAAGAACCGCTAGTCATTGTCACTTGAGCAACTCTTCAGTGGTGAAATTTGATTGTCACCTTCCTAGTACTCCTATTGGTAGCCAATGAATTGGAATATGAAAGAATGTTTTAAAAAGGGATAATTACTGTTGCCCCCTTGTAGTTTGCTTTTATTACTAATAAAACCCTGTTCTTTACGAAATTACTGTTACCTCCTTCCTTATAACGGTGTTAAGTTGCCGTTAAATTTGAATATGTAATGTCTAATTTGCCCTTCATTAAAATTAAGAAATCAAAAGACGATTCTACCCTATTTATAAAACCAGATTAAATATCAATTTTACCATAAATTTCATTTATTATGAATTAATGAAATGAGCAAAATCCAAATCCAATTTGGTTTCCCACCTTCACAAAACTCCATCTATTTTAAATTAAATAAATGAGCAAAATCCAAATCCGATTTGGTTTCCCACTTTCACTAAACTTCAATTATTTTGAATTAAAAAAAATGAACAAAATCCAAATCCAATTTGATTTCCCACCCTCACTAAACTTCATTTATCTTGAAAAATTTTTAGGTGATATTCAGTTTCCAATTTGAGTTGAATTCGATTTTCCTTCCTCTTCGGTTTCTATTTGAGTTTTATTAAATCATTATTTCTTTATTTGATTTTTTTTTTTTGAGAATAAAACGGATTATAGTTAATTTTTTTGTCCAAAGTTAATTAAGGGTACTACTGTAACTTGACAAAAGGGTAGATAAGTATAAGGGTATTTTTGGGGTTTTGAGAAAATATAAAGATGCCACATCATCAGTTAACTAACGGAACTTAATGGTAGGGGGCAATAGTAATTATAGATAAAGTTGAAGGATGGATTAATAATTTTGAAAAGTACATGGGGATACAGTAGTAATAAAATCAAAGTACAGGGGGCTAATAGTAATTATCTCTTTTAAAAAATATAAAAAATAAACAAATATTTATTAACTCAATTTGAGATTGAATTATTTCATTAGGGTGTCAATGGTTTGGTTTGGGGCAATTTTGGTTTGAGGTTAACAGTTTTGAGTTGAAAATATCAAAGCCCAAACAAAGATCATTTGCAAACAAGAATTTTGATTTAGTGCGATTTGGGTTTAGGTTGACTAATGGTTTGAATTCTGGTTGAGCTAATTTGAGACTTTTTCTAACCCCTAATCAAGTTGCTGTAGTCCATTTCAAATTTCAAAGTTAAAAATTATAAGGGCCTTACATTTTGCCTCTTTGGCTTAAGGTCCAAACAAGACCAGTTTTTATTTTTTATTCCTTTACCTCTTTAAATAGTAAAATAATCTCATAGTCATATTGAGGGGAAGAAAAAAAACATGAGATATCAATATAGTTACGTAGATACATACAAAATATCATTTTAATTGAAAAAATAATCATTAACTAATAAAAAAGGTAAAAAAGAAAAAGGTGAAAGCCATACTTCCAAAGAATAGGCAAGAATAGGCAAGAATAAAACGTTAAAATCAAAAGATTATTGAATGGTAGGCATGATCTAGCTTAGGGTCAACAATTGAAAAGACAGTAACAAAATGGTCCCAAATTTGATGAGAATTGCTTGTTCACTGATCACTAATACAATGGTCAATAATATTTGTTCACATATTTATCTCACATTTGAAGTTTTGGAAATAAAGGGTATTCATGCCAACAATAGAAAAAACTGAAAAATGGACTATGTAATTGATGCATCCAAATCTGCTCAGTCCTTGGATCTCCACGTGATGTCCTGCAAAACGAAAGAGTCAGATGTGGCCCGACCGCTGGGGTCGGGAGTCCACCTCCGAAGGCTAAGTCAGTTGATGAACTTAATCACAAACGGCTCTGCTAGAAGCACAGAGCTAATGAATGAAGAAACGGGAAAGGTGATCTAGATAGCAGGACGCTGATAGTTTGGATCTATCAGTATGTATCTGAACCTGAGTCTCATATAGTATTATTTTTGATCGATTGATCCGTCCCTCACCTTATATGGTAGTGAGGTTTATAAAGAGTGTACCTTCGAATCTCCTTCGTTGGATGCACTCGAGCCTTCTTCGGGTAGTCGTTGGATCTTATCAATAAGATCCGTTGAGCGATAGACTTCTACTAGTTTGGACTAGTAGAGGACTCCTGAGATAACCGTTAGGTTATGCGATAGTTATCCCTTTGATGATGATTATCCGACGCGGCCGGTTTGAGCTCGTCTTTGTCATCGGGGTGATTACCCTAATCCATAAGTAAGATTAGGGCACGCTGGCCCTCCAGAATAATCTTTCTTCTGTCACGAAGCCATCTTCCGCGTCCCGGTTCGGCGGGAGCGATTCGGTTTTCTCCGTCTCAACCGGGTCGAGGGTCGGACCAGGTATGAACCCGGTTAGATCATAAACTCTCCATATCAGTAATCGTAAACATAAAACTACAAAACGGTAACATTAAAAACTAAAAGCCAGCATAATTAGTGGGGACCGGGTTATAACAGTTGACCATTTATAATGGTTCGATGCATTTGGTTTGGGCTAATGGGCCACCAATGAGTTGCACTAACTAGTCTAAAACCTAGCTGTGTTTGTTTGCTGGAATAAATGTGGGGTGGAAAAATTCTTGAAAAAAGTATAGATTATTATAAAATAAAAAAGATATTGAATACAAAGAAGAAAGACAAGATGAGTTCAATCAGAACTAATCCATTCAGTTGAGTGCATTACATATTTATAGTAGAAGGAACATCTATTCTGATATGGAAATATCAGAGTCTACAAAGAAATACAATATATGATTCTTACACACAATAAGATATTCTTGATATGGAAAGATCGATTGCTACCCAAGATAGAAAGTGCATAGAATGGAAATATTGACTGCCAACATTGTGTGTTGAGATTATTGTAATTTTCAATTAAGATGAGAATGTGAATCACCAAGATTGTATGCTGAGGTGGTTGAGATCTTCAATTGAAAGTATTGTCTATTGGGGGGTGATGGATATCCACAATCAATATTATTTATAACATAGATTTCTTATTTTTTCCTTAAATGCCAAATGGTAGATTATTTGTTCGCTTGGGGTGGGAAAGTGGGAGACAACTTAATTGGTGATGTGGCAGCCAACTTTCCCACTCCAAGCCATTTTAAAACTCTACATATTTGGTGGGACTTTGTAGGAAAGTTGAGAAAAGTAAAAAGTGAGACCCACCACTATCACTTTTTCACAAAACTCTTTTCTTTTCTTCCCCCTCACTCCATTACACATGGAACTTACATGTATTATTTTTCCACCACCCATTTGTAGACAAACGCAGCGTCTGAATTTGACCTCTTGACATTTCTATTGAATTAAAATATTTGGACCAAGAAGTGACGTCAGTACTGTAAATACGACAAAGCTACGGATAAGTAGAAGATTACATTGGTATTCTTTGAAACAGACTCAAACAAATAAGAAGTGAAGAAATATTTCAAACGAGGACTAATGATTCATTGACTCCAACAAGAGGAAGAAGAGGAAGAAGAACAAGTAGCAACCAATTACGATTGTTTTTTTCTTTTTCTTTCTTCTTTTCCTAACGCATGAAAATTCAAAGTGTCACGATCTAAAAGGCATGTGCATGCATGCATTTTTCTCTTATGATCACGTCTCTAAACCATAATTAAGGGGTGATGTTGAGTTTTTAACCACTTTCTTCTGCTTCGACTGGGAAAAAGAAGAAGAATGTGTTTAGTGTTAACACTTAACAGCAGCCTCCCCTAATTTGGTGGTTGTGGTGGTCCTCCTCGGGCGGCGGATCTCAAATCACACAAGTCCGAAAAGAATAAAGAGTAGAAGGGTCATTTTGTACAGATTCTGTGCTTGTGGGACCCCGGCCCGGTTTTTGTCACAAAAGTCTTGCCACTCGTCCTCTGGTCTTTTATTTTGGCCAAAAACTCGTCCTCTGGTCATACATCAATGAATCAGTCCTTGACCTACATGCCAAGTTGGAGGGATCACACCGGCGGGTCCCACATCTGTTGTTGGTGAACAGATACCTTTTCTCCTCCTCTACTTGAAGTTGGAGTTCTCCTGGAGAGAGAGCCCCTGCTGTCTTACTCGGTGGAGGTGGAGAATGCTGTGACATGTCGGTCCCACATCAGAAAAAGATGCTCGCGCTCCCAAGTGGGCCCACACAAGAAGGGTGTCCCCATTCGTTGAGAGAAAACCGGCGGGTCGGTCGTTAGTTACTCACTTACTTACTCCTTATCCAAAACAAATCGTATTCATACTGAGAGAGCGTATTTGGGTTGGGTCGAAACTGGACCTTCTTCACGTGTGGAGGTTCCACTTCCATCGAATCTGATTCAATAATTGTTCGCGGAACTTGGATAGTTGGATCTCGGATCCTGGGCATCGGGTCGGACTCCCCCTATAAAGTAGTAGTATCCTATATGGACTTCTAGACCCAATAATGGATTTTTGAATTAGGAATAGGATCCGAGGAGGGATGGTAGCCCCATCGTCAACGGTTAGTCCAAGAGGTAGGGACACGGTACACTTTTCAGTGGGTCGCATGTGCTTGTATCATGTATGATGAGAAGAGTGGAAAACCCGAGGCTAGGGTAATGACTTCTTGGTTAAAGGAAATTTTAAATTTTAACTATTCTCTTTTAACTTTTCACCATACTCGTAGGTCCCACACACCACACACTCAATAGTCACCCTCCCTTCAGGCCATTAGATTAGCCCAACAACTATCATTTTTCAGGCACCAACCAACCTACGCTTCGAAATCTGAAAAGAATTGGGCTTACGGCTCAAATGATTGAAACGAACCGGGTTCAATAGACTCAAATGCAAATCAATTTGGTTCGGCGGTGTGGGCGAATATAAAAAGTCGTCAACATTTCCGCCAAGTCACGGAAGGCACAGATCCCATGAATTTAAGTTGGATTTTACAGTCCTGGACTCTTTTTCTTTCGTTGAACTTTTAAAAACAGATGACAGTCTCTTTCTCGTCTGATTTTGTAATTAAAATTCAGAAAGCAATTTATAACTAGCTAATCGACTACCTTTAATTATAGTATACCGTAATTTGCTTCGCCGCCGGCTGTTAAGGAGCGACCAGGAAATGAAACACGAACAAAAATCAAAACTAAAAAGTAGTCATTTTCACCTTAAATATCACCGTATTTAAGAAAGTATGTAAATGCAGTATGTAAATGCAATTAATGGTCTTGAAAAGTGAGCAAGGTAGTGAATTTTATCTGAGATTCGATGGGATTAGCAGACGAAGAACATACTGTATTCTTTTCTGAGAAAAAGAATATAATAAAGGCAAAGCAAACGTACAAGAAAACAATATTATATTGTACATATATATTATAAAACTCCTGTTCCTTCTGTGGGTTTTACCCAAACATCAAATTAAACCCCCTTTTTGGAGTGATTAACAAGCAAGAAGATAGGGATTTAAGCAGAGATCCAGAGAGAGAGAGAGACTAGAGAGGGGGAGTGTGCAAATTGTGAAACAGAGGAGGGGAAAGGAGAGGTTATTCTCTTCCTCTTCTTCGTTCTTTTTTGGTTAGACCTGTTCTTCTTCGTTCTCACTGTCTCACCTCTGGGAGTCGCAATCACGACCTCCCCCATTTCCAACCTTTCTTGCTTACTAGGATAATCAAGAAAAAAAAAATCTAAACCCTACCTAGCAGCAAAGTTCTACATTCCCCGATACGAGTATTTTTATATAATACTTTGACATTTTCCCCAAATTGGGCGTTACTAATCTTCATTCATCAACAAGAAAGCCAGGGTTTTTCCTCTCCCCCAAACCAACCTACTATCAGAGTCTCACTAGGACACTCCTACCTCCTTCCATCATCCAGAATGCTTCTTCCTGAAACCTGCATTCTCCTATTATGTTTCCTAAGCTGCTTTACACCTCTTACTGGTTCATCTCTGAACCTCACTCTTCCCCATCAACATCCCGACCCTGAATCGGTTGCTCAGGAAGTTCAAAGGTAAGGCATTGCCCCCAAGAAGTAAGAACACACCATTTTTTGAGTGAGTTGTATCTATCTATCTGGTTCTCTTCTAATGTGTGTACTTGCTTGCTCTGTTCTTCAGGAGGGTGAACGCATCGATATCACGGAGGCAAATGTTGGGGGTTTCGGAAAAGGACCAGTCGTCGTGCTTGACCGGAAACCCCATCGACGATTGCTGGAGGTGCGACCCAAATTGGGCGGCGAACCGGCAACGCTTGGCCGATTGCGGAATCGGTTTCGGAGCTGGAGCTCTGGGAGGGAAGGGAGGTCAGATCTACGAAGTTACGGACTCGTCGGACAATGACGCCGTGAATCCGACGCCGGGGACTCTTCGTTACGCCGTGATTCAAGAAGAGCCTCTGTGGATCATATTCTCTGGGAATATGCTGATAAAGTTGAAGGAAGAACTGATCTTTAACAGCTTCAAGACCATCGACGGTAGAGGAGCTAACGTACACATCGTTGGTGGTGGATGCATTACATTACAGTACGTAAACAATGTGATCATCCACAACATTCACATTCACCACTGTATCCCAACCGGAAACACGAACATCAGATCCAGCCCCACACATTACGGTTACCGGACGAAATCGGACGGCGATGGAATCTCTATATTCGGGTCGACGCACCTGTGGATCGATCACTGCACGCTTTCTCATTGTACAGACGGTCTGATCGATGTGATTATGGGGTCCACAGGGATTACCATTTCGAACAACTACTTCTCGCATCACGACGAGGTGATGTTGCTGGGACACAGTGACAGCTACTTGCCAGACTCTGGTATGCAGGTGACCATAGCGTTTAACCATTTCGGAGATGCGCTGGTGCAGAGGATGCCTCGGTGCAGGCGTGGATATTTTCATGTGGTGAACAACGATTTTACGGAGTGGGAGATGTATGCTATTGGTGGAAGCGCTAACCCCACCATCAACAGCCAGGGTAACCGCTACACTGCGCCGGGGGATCCCAACGCCAAAGAGGTATCTGATCTTTTTCATAGTTTGTTTGTTTGTTTGTTTGTTTGTTGAGTCCGGTTGGACCTGGGAGTTTATGTATCTCTTATTAACTGTGGTGGGGGAGTTGTTGGTGCAGGTGACGAAGCGAGTGGATACAGACGAGAAGGACTGGGAGGGGTGGAATTGGAGGACGGAGGGGGACGTAATGGCGAACGGGGCGTTCTTTGTGCCTTCAGGGGAAGGGTTGGGAGTGAAGTACTCCAAGGCGTCGAGCGTGGAGCCCAAATCCGCGGCGCTGATTGACCAGCTCACTGTTAACGCGGGCGTCTTAGGTGGCACCAGGTACTTTCCACTCACTGCCTTCTTTTTTTTTTCTCTGTTCCAACTCGCCAAAATTCAGATTTGCCAGCTAAGCTCAGATGCTTTTTTTGGACACTCTAACAAGGGTATTTGTGTCATTATAAAAACTTGATGTTCCAATTCCTCCACTGTCTCCCCAAAACCAGCTTTCCAATAATAAGTGTTCAAGGGATAAAACCGCGTGAAATGTGGAGCTCACATTTTAGTCTCTTAAATTTTAGGGTTTAGTCTTCAGCTGTTGCCCATCTCCCATTACCGAAATTAATTCCCGGAAAAACGAGGAAAAGAAAAAAGGAAAAGGGTGTGTAAGAAAATTCAGAAAAAAGTAGAAAATTATATTGTTGGTGGATTCGATTACTGTGAACTTTTTTCTTTTCTTTTTTTCCTTTAACGGAGGATAGTGAGGACAATGAAACTGTGAAATACAGTAAATAGTGAGTGACTTGTTTCTCTCCAGTCTCCATCGGTATACGTAGCAATGCGGTGCCTGCCGGTGGAGGGAATCTAATCACTTGACACTAAGTCTTACTTTTCTTCTTCTTCGCTTTTTAAAAAAATTTCCGTTTCACTTTCACAGGAATTTATTGGCTAAATATAACTGTTGTGGGCCCTCAATTTCAGACGAAGATTTGTACTAAAAAGGGAAAATAGACATTAAGACGAGGATTACTTTAAAGCTTTATATTTAAATTAATCTTTTTCAATTAGTAATTATCCCCGCTAGTGGTAACATGGATTAGCTAGATATACGGATGGGAAGTGGAGATTGAATGTTTTGTTTTGTTTTGTCAAAGCTGTATCCAATCATACCTCGTATGCCATGTCATCTGACTGACCGACCTTTTCTCTGATAAAGCCTATAAGAAGCCTACAAACTTAGCTTGGATGAACCGGCTGGTCCAATAGTCGGTTGGTTCTGCATTGGACCGCTCGTTGATCATTGTGCACTAATTAATTTTTTGTTGTGGTCGGAACAGGGATAACGGCGCGAGCATATCATACCCGGGATTCAACAGCGATAATGGTGGTGGGACAGGAAGCGGAAGCGGCAGCGGCGGCAGCGGAGTGTTAACCGGCACCGGAGGAGGAGACGGTGGTGACATGGGCTATTTTGGGCTAATGTTCGGCGCCGCCCCATCGCACTCACGCATGTCGTCGTCGTCTTCATTATTTTCCCTCTTTATTCTTCCTTGTTTATTATTGTTGTTGTATTTTTCTGTCACCACCACCCATTTCTTCCTTATAACATCCACTTCATTGTCTTCAAAGTCATAGCCGAGAGAGCTGACAAAATCCAAAGAAGAAAGAAAAAAAAAAAAAAAATGGCAATTCTCCAATGGATGATCATCAATTTTGATCTCAGCATCAAACAAATAGGGCAGGGTTGAGCCACCTCTGTGGGTCGTGGTGGTGTGTCTAGTTTCACACGAGTCATGTGCTTGTGTATGTAAATGTGTAGTGAAGAGGATTTCACGCCAACTCCCAAACAACTAAACGTCATGGGCTGATGGGCACCGCTCGCTTTTATTGAAGAACTTTTTAGGAAGTGAGAGATGTGATGCCTTTGACGGTGGATCCTCTCTCACCACTCAAAGTCTCAAGCCCAAATTGGTAGAAGAAGAGAGACGAAGATAGACGAAGAGAGACGATGTGGAAGCCAAGGTGTGGTAACTGGGTTCACACGAGTCTCTTTATCTTTCGTTTTCCAACTTTCAAGCCATCCTTATTGGATTTGGAGACCTTTTATCTTTGCTTTCCACCTCTTCTAATCTCTGCTTTTCACTAAATTCCATCTCTACTTTCTTTTTTATACATGGATTTACAAATATTTCCCTACATGACATGTGATTCAACAGCCACCCAATCTCATTACTTTCTTAAGTATCCGCCTTATATCTTTCTAGTTTAAAAGAAAAAAGAGTCTCAATGAAGGAAAGAAAAAAATGTAAATGCTAAACTCTACTACTTTGTTCATGAATCTAATTACCTTTAGACCATGAACAGTTCGAATCCTGTCGGTGTAATAATGTATAACAATAACAATAATAAGACTTATTCCAATTAAATCGGTTGACTACATGAATTTCTATGTTCTAATCAGCCTTGAGGCCGGACTTAGATACAAGATCTAAGTTATGCATATCATGTCTCGTATAGAAAATTTTTCTTTCTTCTGAATAGTCTGATGAACTTTTATTGAGTTTGGATCATTTCCTTGTGAAAAAAAGAAAATCTCAATGATCCTCCACCCTCTATTGTGTGGTTCAAAATTGTACAGGGAGCACATTAATTATTTTCCCTGATTGACGAAAACTAATACGAACTCGAACCAAATTTGGATAAGAGATAAAAGCCCAACAACCTCAAGTTTATGATTGAGGAGTAGATGAGGTGAGAGTCATAAAGGTATATGCTTCACCAATTCATTATCATCAGCACCATCTCGATCTACATGGATTCCAAGATTCTCCACCTAACAAATAATACTCTGCTTACGTAGTCTGATTGTGATGACTCAACCGACGCTCTCTTCATTCCTACTTTTTTTTATTTTTCTGCTGTATTTTCATATCTAACCCTTCAAAAACATGTATGGAATCTGACCCCATGATGTTGTGGCTCACGTGGACAATTGAGGTCAATCAAAAAAAGAGATGTTAATAAATCAAAGTTCCAACTGATTACCGTGTCTGTTTATTATCGGCTGGATTATTCATGTCTATTACATTACATTTTAACACAGGATTCAACCGCATATCAATTCATTATAATACGACTAGAATAGAGAAAACTTCACTATAGATAAAGAAATATATAAGAGGAAAAATTTTGGGATGAATTACATGTGGAGGGGAGGCATCTTTTTATACCTCTCCCCATCCTACTTTCTCCCATATTTACTCGAAATGGACTAAAACTCTCAACAAACTCTACTTCTTTTCGATGTGGGATAACAACTCCCACTTCTACTAGATGTGAGACTAAAATTATATAACAAAAATCTCCATTCTAATGTAGTGGGAATCTTTTATTTCAAAATATACATCCAAATTCTTTGGTAAATTTAATATTGAAATTTCAAAAACTACCACATTATGTGGTTGTTTTATGAGCTTCCCCCTCTCAAACATAATTATTTTATACATAAACTTCGTTGCTCATTTAGATTTTTAACTTTTGTAAGGAGGCAAGGAGGCAAGAAGATAATTTCTAGACGATCGAGTGACTTGTATGTCGAACTAGACAATCAATCACCAAGGAACACAATAAAATACTGCACAACAAGAATGCCCTCAATTGTAAAATACTCATGATTCTAGTCACGATATTAATTGGATGCGGATATGCTTTTGACACAATGACGATGGCCTCTTTAATAGAGAATAAAATCAAGGAGTTCAGATTTCAAATCTTTGTCCCTTCACACCTTCCTCTTACTCTCACCTCCCCCAAATCCTTATGACTTGTTGTGTGAAATGAATTTGGTATCAAACAAAATTACCCTTAAATGTCTTCAAAATTTTAAACTTTTGTTTTCTTCTGTAAGATGGTTAGCCCTGATTCAGTACAAGATACTAAATTGAGTGTTGATCACTTAGTGAAATCAATATGGTAACCAAACAAAATTGTCCTCAAATCTCTTTTAAATTTTTACTATCCTAATAGCATTTTATCCCATGTCTGAGCGATGTCATCTTCTTCTATGTTGTGTTTGTGCATATAATATTCATATTGAGGTAGTTGCAAAACCAATAATGTATCATCTAATATTCAATATCAATACAGAAAATCATGAATGCAACCACTGAAACTGACATTCAAAAGTCTCGTAGGCCCTCTCTAATATTAGTCACCTATGAAATTTTGAACCAACATTTCGAGCTGTAAGCTATATGATCCAATATAATTCTACAGAAAGGGTCAAAAAACGGTTGAAAAGCTAAAAAGGCAAAATAATTGAACGATGAAAAGTACTTCCCAGATGGTGCACCATGGAAGAAGATGATTAATCTCTGGCACCATAGATTATCTGTGCTTCAACATCCAACTTATTCTCAGCTAACCTTTGGTTTTTTTGTTTCTGGCGTTACTCTTAAATATGCTTTACTTAATCCGGGTCTTTGTTCAGATTAGAAAGAATCTTCACCCAACTGATTTTGGTAATCAATGCAAAGTAACAAAAAGAAAAATAAGGTAATGATTTGAAGAGGAAAATGACACAGAATGGAGGAACAACTCATTAGTGACAATGATTACACATTTTCCTGATTAGGTTGGGGACTTAATAATGTTGTTTGTACTAAAAATTAAATCCGATGAGGTTACCTGATCACATAATATTGTCTAAGTTGAATGATTGAACACCTAACATAAACTTAAATGAGAGAAAATTGCAATTTGAATTAATTTATTGTAAAAAATAATTAAAAAGAAGTGTTGCCTAGTCAACTGGTCCTTATTACTTTCACTTGAGAATAAAAAATTCCATTCATGTCAGAGATATCTTGTTCAAAATTTTCTCTCATACCCTCATAGCCAATGATGCCTTCAAAGACATTTGTATTGAAGATTAGTCCACTAAAGATTTGATAACTTAGGATTAGGTTTAAATTTGTTTTCAAGCATCTATTATGACTTACATTGAGAACCCTTTGTATATGTTTTGAGGTTTCAAGGTTTCTAGCAACACAGGTTCTAAAAATCCAACTAGTACATGCCAACCACCCCAAGAATCCAAGAAAATCAAAGTTAAATGTACTACTAGATTACATGATATATGACTTTCCCCTTTTTTCTCTTCTTACATAAATGTTTTTCCATTACTCTAGGAAAATTTTTGGCTGTCAAAGGGGGGTAAAAAAAAAAAAAAAAGAAACCTAAAACAGTAGTTTGTTGCAGTTGGTGAGATGCAGTGCTACTAAACATCATGCTCAACTGACTTGTATTTTATCCCCACAACTCACCTATCTGAAAAACCAGAGACAATCTTGGATGCATGGACTACTGAACCATCCCTCATTGTTGCTCCAAATAATCTCCAGTAGGGGTTCTTGTTACAAATGCCAAACATTACCATCACTGGATCATCCATTTTTTTCCTAAAAAGATAATCGAAATTTAATGTGGCGAATGTGAAGATTCGGCTACCTCTAACGTCGATTGAGGAGTTGTGGGTTTTTTTTTTTTCCGTTTGTTGCATTGAGCTGGGGGTAACCTAGGAATAAATAGTAACCAGAGGCCAGAAATATCATACAGGGGCTGTCAAAAGCACTAGGGGTGACCTAGGAATTTACTCAAAATTCCTTCTTTCTTCATATGATAATTTCTGTGGCTAAAAGGCAGGCGAGGCAAGTGGATTTAACCACCACGCCTTTAAACACAGACCTGTGCTCTCTGAGGAAGAAATTCCTCAAGAGGCTTGATTTATCTTTTCTTCATTTTGAATGCACTTTATGGAAGCTGCAGTTAAAAGAAAACTTGAAAGACTTGCAAAATAGATTCTAAGTCTCAGCTGATTCACAATATTCAAGGAACAGCAAAAAATCTATATCTCCAGGTAATGGTATCAAATAAACAAGCCCCTGGAAATCCGGCATGATCATCAAGGGCCATGGTCAAGATCACTAGACAAAAAAGAGACCTTAAAGACTCTGCTGTATATATTTGCAGTCACTGACAACTACCTGATGAAGTTGAATCACAGAAAATGTGCTGCTCCTCCAATAACCAACACCCTAACGATCTTGAAATGATGCATTCATAAGGTTGAAAGCTGAATCCATGAACTGCAAATAGTAAAGCCATATCCACCCAGAAAGGTCAGATGACACGGACCATTTATACAGGGGTATATGCATCAAAGCATAAAATGACAGATAATAGAGATGATTGGTAAAACATTTGAAAAATTCTTGGTCATAATCCCTCCTGTGGCAATCTCATCTACCACCTAGTTGGCCAGATATCAGCGAGAAAGCAAAGTGTCCAACATGCTGAATAAGAGTAACCATCCTAGTTATGCTCGAAGGAAGTCGTCAATTTGGGATTTCTAAGGGTTCAGAAAGTAAATATGTTTCTCTGGTCATAGCCAGAGTCCGTGCAGAAGTCATTAATGGGTGCTGTCTAGCACAACGTACATATTACACGAAGCAAATGGACACTCTCTCTGAATAACTGCATACTTTATGTCAAGACAAAAAAAAGAGAGAGAAAACTGCATACTTTATCATCAAGTCGAAAAAAAAGAATGCAATATATAAAAATATATAATATAAAATTTTTCTTCTCATTTTCCCTTTTTCTTTCTTTCTTTCTTTCTTTTTTTTTTTTTTGTTTTTGGGGGGGGGGGGGGGGTGAAGGTTCATCCTTTTAGAAATTTTGACTTTTTAACTATCTTACTGGATTCAAGTAGACTTTTGCTTATTTGTGAATTGAATCTTAAAGCCAAACCTGGTTTTCTATCATCATTTCCAAGAACCTTGTGCACTGGAATATTTTGGTCAGACCCACGAGTACCATTGTGGGTGTTCTTTGCAGGAAACTAATACATTGATTGGATTTAAGAGGTTAAAACTATCCAGCCCAAAAATATCAGGGAAATAACACTTTATAGGCCCTGAAGCAAGGTTTTCTGTTGACCTGGACAAATACTAGGTTTTGACTGAGATTTGGTTGAAGCCTGTCTATCTAATTTTCG
This sequence comes from Hakea prostrata, assembly GCF_041222555.1. NCBI lineage: Eukaryota > Viridiplantae > Streptophyta > Magnoliopsida > Proteales > Proteaceae > Hakea > Hakea prostrata. Next base: position 11,829,360 of record NC_142601.1, read on the forward strand.
GGCTGGCTGAAATTGGCCTCGAAACCAAGATTTTGAATCTTGCAACAAATAAAGGATGACAAACTAACCTGGTAACTTTAATAACCAAAACAACAATCTTAACAGAACCCCCTAAAGCTAGAGAATGGTATTCCACAACTTAAACAACAATCTTAACAGAACCCCTAAAGCTAGAGAGATCTTTGTGAAAGAAGAACAACAGATAATCAGCAAAAGCAAGAAATTTTTTTTTTATTTTATTTTGTTTTTTTAACTGGTGAAACAGGGAGAAATCTTTGTGAAGAAGAATCCAGATAACAATCTAAGCAGCAGAAAAAATCAGCTGCATGCCAGGAAATTGCAATAACAATAACAGCAATATAGCCAAGAAAATAGCAACAGTTGAAGATGAATAAATCATCATTATCATGTGCCCAAACCTGAAATCTTCAACCAGAACCACCCAGGGAAAAATATTCAACAAGAAAATCTCCACATTATCCAGGCAGGAAAATAAAATCTCCAATAAGAAATCCACAAAAAAAAATCTTTTACAAGGAGATGAGGAAAAAGACAGGAAATAATCTTCAATGCCCTCTTATGAGTTAGCTCTACACAAGGAAAAATAATGCAGGGGACTTAAAAAACATAGCATCTTCATGTAATCATTCTTCAGCACCATAAAAACATCCAAAAACAATACGACAGACTGAAGAAATGCAGACCCAGATGAGACATAAAACACTTGGTCATGGTCCAAGAAACAGTCAATAGAATTAAGAAGAAATTAAAACTGCAGGGTGAAGAACCAATATCAGAGAGCACCAGCTCTCTCCAACCCGAAAAGGTAATAGGGTACTGAGGGTGACAAAAAGGATGAAGATAAGTTGGTTTGACATATATATAATGGTAAACTGATAGTAAGAACACCTACAACATTGGAGATGCAAAGCAAATAACCAACATCAAGGCTTAAAAACATTGCAGATCCTAAAATAAGTAGAGATGAAAAAAAATTCACATCCCCATGTCAGAACTTCAGATTACCATAAAAGGCTGATTGATGCACTGATCATATAGAAGAACAAACCCTAAAAAGTTGATAGAATACTAACAGCCACATTCAGAGATATGGACAAAATGTGAAATAGATAAATGGGATCTAAGAAAATAAAGAAATTCAGATCTGCAAGAAATATCTCCTGTAACCTGGTAAAAATATAATGGACGGTTAAGTATAGACTGCAATATGACAGAATTAGCAGCACCAGATCCTAAAATATACAAAACAGCAGAACCTTCCATCAATCTATCAGATTAGGTTGAAGATGGAACCACTTACACATTGTAGAAAGAAAATAAGTCAATGAAAAATAATAGACAACCAGGCGTTTGATTCATGGTTCTGATAATTCCTACTGACAGCAGGAATGCACCACAAGTAGTATACACAGAAATCCAACAAATCTATTGGGAGAGATTAGATCCTTGAAATAACACAGCAGCCAAGGGGTCCTTTAAGGCTTCAATCATCATCAAACTTCAAAAAAAAAAGGGTAAAAGAAAAAGATGAGGATCCAGGTATAACCAGCCTGTTGAGCTAAGGTTGTCAATCGTAGTGAAACCAACTTTTGAAACTATGCAGTGCCATGGCAGTTATAGCACTACATAGACATGGCTGAGAATAGAAAAAAGCCTGATGGGCATACGGATGATGTGGCATGTGGATCTGACAGAACATGGGCTGGTATTCTCATAGAGTAGATCCATTTTCGACAGGTTGAGAAGAGATTGGTTTGCATGGTTGAGCTTGACATTCATAAGGAGTGCAAACTTGTATATTTGCATAGAACACTAAATGATCTGATCAAACTTCATCATACACTAAGAGGATCTCAAAGTGATCAACATGGAATCTGAAGACACTCAAGTCAACTATCAATGAGATCTGGATTCCCTTTAATTGGATAGTCAGTACGGGAGATATGGTTCAAACAGTGAGCATCGCTTGTGTTCCCTGCCTCAGGACCCAGTTTTTGCACATACAACTTGAGGCATGTTTTCAAGATCTTAGTCACTTTCTAGGTTGAAGATCAACATTGGTGAGTAGGAGAGCATCAAGTCTGTTCTTCATATGCCTGAAAATTTGGCCCAATCTGAGTTCAATGGAAGTAGTCATTGTGAATTTCAATGCAATAGTGTTTGCACCCAACCCACCCCCTCCACCCCCGACAAAAAAAAAAAAAAAAGAGGGATGGTGTGACCAGTATACTCATTTTCCACATACAGCAACTTGCAACTTGCAACTTGTATTTCAAAAAGTCTTTCTCAATTCTTGATTTGAAGTTCAAAAAATGAAAGGAGTAGAGTTCAGCCTTCAAGCCTCCCTTTCAATGCCACCAGAATAAAGCCAATCCAATCATAGTTATCAACATGTCGCCTAGGCAGGTGCCTTGCCATCTTGATAACAATGGGTCCAACATTAAATGAGTGAGAAACAATATCTTTTTAGAATGGTGCACAAATTGGTCAAGTCGTGCTTGATTTGACAGGAAGCAGAAATGAGTTCAGATTTGAATGTTTAAAGGCTCGATTTCTCAGCCAAAATAACAGGAACTCAAGGAAAAACAAAGGAACAAAAATGGCAGTCTTGGACTTGCAAAGAAGAAGAGAAGAGGAGAAATTGAGAGAGAAACAGTTCTAATCCAAGAATCCCTAGTTCACCTACCTTTCAAAGCATTCTACCATTGAAGCTCAAAAGATTGGTAGGGTGGGGAGATTTTATTTTTTTTAAGACTCAAAGGTCAACGTCAACAATTACAGCATTCCCACTTCCCATGGGACAGTCCTATAGCCAGAAATTCTCTGTAGTTGTTGATGTGAACCAAAACTCGGTCCCTGGCCAAAACCCTGGAGTGGGCCCCAATGCCACTCCAAAGTGGCACACCTAGGGTTGGCTGAACCCTCCTAGAGGGGTAGTTTGGTCCATCCTAGCCCTACCTAGTTGCTGATTTTAATTTTTGGCATTTTCCTTTTATTTTTCTGAAGAATCTTGATTGGTTAGGAGTCCAGTTTAAGTTAAAGATAAGTTCTTGAGTCCTTGGGATTCTTCTTTAAAGATAGACTCTTATCGGTCTTTATTTACAAGAAGAGTTCCTTTAGCATTTTAGCTTTAGGGGAATCTATTTTCAAGGAGATTCTATTAGATCTTTAATTAACTATTTGGACGGTTAAGATTAATTGTAAGGGAATCCTAATCTATAAAGGAAACCCATTTAGGTTTAAAATCTTTTAGTAGGCTATAAATAAGCCTATTCTTTCTTTGTAAGTTTCTTAGGTCCAATAATTTGAACAAGAATATTTGAGTTGAGGACCATTGCGGATCTAAAGTAAGCTTTCTTCTTCAAAGATCAGCAACCATCTTCTTCTGGTCTCCATTAACTTCTTCAAGAGCTTACAGCGGTCCTCAAGTACAACAGACCCCCACCCCTTTTCCTCACCTCCCATTCCATCGCACCCCTTCCCCTTCCCCATCCCCTCCCCTGCCTGTGCAACCCTAAAACCCACCCCACTTGCTGCCACACCCCTGACAGCACCTAATTCCCTTCCCCAGCACCCTCCAATCCTTCCCGGTCCCTCTCCCAACCCTCCCCTACCCTGCGGCCCCTTCTTTCACTCTCCTTCTTCATCGCACCCTCCCCTCCCCTCTTTTCTGACTTGCAGCATGTCTGAAAACAAAAAAGGAAAAAAGAGAAGAAAAAAAAAAGGAAAAAAAAGAAAGGAGAAGATCCAACAAAGAAACAGAAGAGATACCTTCCCAAAGATCCAACCCATATCTATTACATCATCATCCACCAATTTGGGTTTGTTAAAACCCTAAAAATTCCCCAGTAATATCTTCACTTTGTATTGCCCAAATCCCACAATCCAAAACATCCCAAGATCCTCTCCAAACCCCTCCCCACACCCAACTGTAGGTTTCCTAGGAAGATTTAAAACATCCTATATTTCTTTGTTAAGCCTCAAACTTATTCCCCCATTCCATCCCATCTATTTTTGTTAAACCCATACCTTACCCATAACCTCCACATTTAGATCCCCATCTTTATTTAACAATATTTTCCTTCCCACCTAGGTCCAATAATCACTTTTCTGGTTCAAAGAAATTTATTCCGGGCAAACCCTTAATTTTAGGGAAATCATCAAGGAACCTTAACCCTAAGACTGGGTTCCATAAGTTGGACTATGCTTATGCTTTTAGAATCTTACAAGACTTATGTAACAGTCTTTAGCGATAGTTTTTCAAAGTACTCTTATAATTATATACACATCTACAACTATAAAGCCAACAACAGAACAAAACTTCAGCTCTTCCATAAACAAATTATCAATCCAGTGTTGTTGCACTCCAATACATTACATTGACTTGTCTAGATGTTGCTTATTCTGTCAATTGTACTAGTCGATTTATGCATGCGCCTTGTTTAAAACATCTCATATTATCTCAAAGCCACTTGCTCTCATGGTCTCCTCAATGAAAGACTCTAAACCCAAGGAGAACAATCCCAAAGTATGCTTTTCAAGCTCCCATAATTTTAGTAGGGATACTGGCCACAAGACCAACATAGAAGCAAATTAGAATTAGCAACTTACCAAATAGATACCAAACTAGTAAGTTTATTCAAGTTCTGATCAAATAATGCTTGTATGATGGAAAAATAGTAGCTGCAATCTCAATAACTTTTGATGGCTCAAACAGAAGATAGGCAGAAATTCCCAAATTACTAAATAGGATTCTCCAGGCCTAACCTTCACTTGTTGGGATTCAAACTTGGATTGGATGGAGGTCTAGTGGAGGAGAAGTGTGGCTGGAAATATGGTGTAGTTCCCAAGGTTTGAGTGGGGGAATGTTGATTGAATGGTCAGGAAGTAGGGTCCAGAAACAGAAGTAATATCGGTGCAGCAATCCAATGGAATTGGCCAGGATTGGGATCAGGTGGAGTGGCTGATGGGGTGGATCTATGCTTCATAACCCAGCAACTTCTGGAGAAAGGTTTATGAATTAAGCTAGCTTCAATTTTTGCATCAGAAAACTTCAGCAGAAGCAACAGCAGTTCAGATGATGGATTAAAGCAACAGCAGCCTCACAGAGGTTATAGCAACTTCAATAACACAGCACAGGTAGTTCAAATGTAAAGAGAGGAATGAGGGAAGGCATAAGAAGGGTTAGGGGTATGAAACTACTAAATAAAAGCTAAAATATCTAAAACAGAAATCCAAACTTCCTAGAAGTCTAGCTACCAAACACTAAAATATGAATTCCTAGAAGAAAAAAATTAACAAACAAACTCCCCGGTGATTAAGGGTTCCAGCATTCTGAAATCTAGGAGTTCTTACCTCCATTCATCACATTGATGATCATTTTGACCGTTACTTGGCTTCTACCTATTCCCTCCAGCTTCTGCTGTGAGGTTTTTGCCCTCCTGTGAGAGGATATCCCACCCCAGATTCTTGTCTTCAGGGTTTAAATCACGGTGAGTAATTTATTCAGCATGGTCCACATGATTCCAACTAGGAATTGCTGCTATGCTGTTCTTCAATATTGCTACTCTTATTTCTGGTTTCGGTGACAAAATGTTTACCAGCAGTTTTTTTTTTTTTTTTTGGGGGGGGGGGGGGGGGAGGTGCATTTTCCTTCTTTTATCTGCTCTATTCACCTTCATTGAGTTCACTACATATCTGATGTGCTTCCTTGAGTTCCTTTATGCAATTTTTATTATCTTATTTGTTCTATGCATGCGAGAAACGCAACCGGGAGGATGACGCACACAGTAAAAACCCAGTCTACAAAGCTGATTAACGGTAGATCTTTCTATGTTTTTCGCTTTTTGTGGTTTGGACATGTCTGTTGTTTAGATTAATGTTGAGTGTTGATATTCTGCATAGTTAAAATCTTCACCTAACCTTCCCCTGTTACCCCAGGTTTTCTTCGTTTCTTTTACTCAAGCAGTCACCACCCCCAGCTAGGGTGCACATATTCTTATGATGTCGTTGTTTTTGTTTGAGTTTTTTACATGTGGGTCCCTTTAGTGGACCATAAACTGATGTTGGGTCCTCTTAATGCAATATATTACATGTGGGTCCTAAGAAGACTAACACCTTTAACTGCCGTAAAATATATTCAAATTTCAAACGTGAAAGGACCAAAGTGCCCCCTCAAATTATTTAATACATTGTGTTAATATATGGTTTTAAAAAAAGATAATTGGTCATTAAGCATTAATTATATGGTTAAAAAAATAAATATATCCAAAAAAAATTATAATAATACAATATATTAAATAACCTGAGAGGCATTTTGGTCCCTCAACGTTTGAAATTTGAATATACTTAACGGCGACTAACGGTGTTAGTTTAGTTAGGACCCACATGTAAAATATTGCACTAGGGGGATCCAACATTAGTTTGTGATCCACTAAGAGGACCCACACGTAAAAAACTCTTTTTGTTTTTTTAATAGTTGGTACTTATTGAATGTCTGATCTTTAAATTTTGATTTCTTTTGCTTCTATTGGCTGTGAATCTGAGCTTTTCTGCAGGATGGAAATGGCTGAACAGAAAATTTTCACCAGATTTTGCTGCTCTTCAAATACCCACTCGTTTTAGTTCAATTTTGTCTATTTTCTCTTAACCTTTTGTTGGTTATGGTTCCACCAATTCAATGCTTTCAGATTTTAAATTCTTTATTCTCTGTGTCTAATTTTAGGGGTTACTCCTTTTCTAGCTGATTATGGTTCCCCACCTTCTCCCTTTGGATGATACGCATAGGGTGTGCGGCTGCCCTTGATCAGCCACTCAAGGAACCATGAGGCTTTTATGTTGGAATAGTCAGGGGAGTGGTCCACCCTTGACTAGAAATTACTTGCATTGGATTTGCAAGTCATCCAGACCGAATATGGTAACGTTAATGGAGACCAAACAATCGACAGAGCAATGAATAAGTTGGCTTCTTCACTGGGCTTTTCAGATAGCATTCATGAAAGTTCAATTGGTCGATCTGGAGGTATCTCTATCATGAGGGATGGTGTGATTTCTCTAACTTTCCATACGTCTTTTAATGTTGCTTTTCGTTTCTAGTCTATGGTACACCACAAGTAGAAAGGAGACCTAGGAATGGGAGGAATTAAAGCAACCTAATAATACGGTATCAGGCCCTTGGCTAGTAGATGGGGATTTCAATGAAATATTAAGTCAGGAAGACAAATGGGTGCCGCCGGGGGGGGGGGAGAGGATCTACAGCCTCAATAAATCCATCATTACCTTTATTCCTAAAGGAAACACCCCCAAGAAGTTGGTCATCTTAGACCCATCAGTCTTTGCACAAGACCATATAGAATCATCGCCAAGTGTTTGGCTAACCGTTTGAAACCTCGTCTACATTCTATTGTTAGTGAAACCCAAAGTGCCTCTGTATCAGGAAGATCTATTTCGGATAACATATATTTAGCACATGATGATTGCATTATATGAAAAGATCCAGATCAAAAACAGGTTTCATGGTACTTAAAACTGATCTTTGCAAAGCTTATGACAAAATGGAGTGGAATTTTATTAGGCACACCCCAAGTCTGTTGGGTTTTGACCATCGTTGGGTGCAATGGATCATGCAATGTACATCCACAGTGGAATACCAGGTTAAGATAAATGGTCAACTCCATGGGCAAATATCTCCATCATGGGGTATTAGACAAGGTTGTCCATTGAGTCCTTATCTCTTTATTATGTTTCATGAGGTGCTTTCTAGGAGGTTATCCTCTGTGGTGGGTATTCCAGGACTACCAGGAATTAAAATTGCAATATTCAGCCCGGAAATAAACCATCTCTTCTTTGCAAATGACTGCATGCTCTCCTCCCCCGCCCAAGCTGAAAATGCGGTCATCATAGGACAAATCCTACAAAGTTACATGGTAGCTTCAGGTCAACATATAAATCACTCCAAATCTGATGTCCTTTCTAGTAAAGGGGTTCCTGTAGTGGCCCATACCTAAATTGCCCAGCTCCTCCAAAACCCAGAAGTTATATCTCATGGAATATATTTAGGATTACCATCATCTTTTGGTTGATCAAAGACCCAGATGTTTTCATATATTTCTGACAAGTTAGACAGGAAACTTGTGCCATGTCAATCTTTTTATTGCCTAAGGAGATGAGCACTAGCCACTAGGCTTATCAAACAAATTCGAACATTCAGGTGGAAAAATAGTGGCAATTCTGGGATTAATTGGATTAAATGGGAAACCTTGTGTTTCCCCAAAAATCTTGGTGGCCTGGGTTTTAGGGATTTACACCTGTTCAACAAAGCCCTTCTAGGTCGACAGGAGTAGAGACTTCTCACCCAACTGGAGTCTCTGTGGGCTCATACCATGAAGGCTAAATACTTTCCAAACACTTCCTTTTTACAAGCCCCTCAGCACAGGGATCCCTCTTGGGGCTGGAGAAGCCTCCTGGCTAGCAGGGAGGTTCTCAAGCTAGGGCTTCATAGGAGAGTGGGTAATGGTTTCGACACCCATATTATTTAGACTGCTGGGTTCCAAGGTGTCCTTGCTTACTCCATCTCAACTCTTCAATTGGTCCCTAGTCCGTTCATGAACTGATTCACTGGCCATCGAGAACTTGGAATCTAAGTGTTTTGAGAAATTTGTTTCCCACTAGTGAGAGGAATGCCATCCTTACTCTCCCAATTCTTTCATGTGAAACAAAATATGAATAGGTTTGGAAGGCATAAAAAAACAGTAAATTTAGTGTAAAATCAGCTTATTACCTTCAACTTTCCTCTACCTTTCAGGGAACTTCTAACCCTAGACATGAGGATTCCTCTTTTTGGGGAAAAACTATGAAAAAAAATTGCCATTCCAAAGATACAGAATTTTGCTAGGAGAGTAGCCCATGATGCCATACCTTCTCATAAGAACCTTTTTCATTGAGATAGTTCTCTTTTTCCTATATGTTTTCTTTGTTTGTCTCATGTAGAATCTTTATCTCATATGTTTTTTCATTCTGAGCATGCATCGGCCGATTGGAAAGCTTCGGGTGTTCGGTTAGATACTAGTGATTTTCACAGAGAGCCTCTTCAAGAATGGGTACAGTTTATAAATACCAGATTTGGTACTTCCAACCAACTTGGTTGGGTTCAGTCCATTTGGAGTACACTAATTTGGGTTCTCTAGAATGACAGAAACAACTATTTGTTTAGGGGTGTAAATCCCTCTCTCCATTCTTCTATGATTTGTTTATCAAAGCTTTTGGATGATACTTAATAGTGTTTCTTTTTTTCATTCTCAGGACTCTCATACACAGGTGTGACCAAGCCAAGTTCCTTCTCCTATTTTGTTGGATGTGTGCTATAGGATATTTTGTGACGGGGCTTGGGACACATCCTCAAAAAAGGAGGTTGTGGAAGCTTGGTTTGGGTCCCAGGTGGCTGTTTTGTTATGGCGAAGTCAGTAGCCAGTTTTGGTTTTTCCTCTTTAGCTTTAGAATGTGAAGCTATTAGAGACTCAGTTTTAATAGCTTTATCTATTAATATCTTCTCAGATTGTTTGGTTGCTATTATGGCCCTTAATGGGTTGGCCCAATCAGTGGATTGGGTTAGTGAGGGGATTTTGGGAGATGTAATAAGTTTGAAATCTCATTTTCAGGTTTTTCAGTTTTGTCCCGTAAATAGGTCAGTCAATACCCATGCTGATTATTTGACAAGGAGAGCTAGGAAGTTTACTTTGAATCTTGTTTGGTGGTTGTCCCCACCTCCTTTCATGTATTGAACAGCTTTGGTACCCCTAGTTTGATGGCGGGGAACTCTTATATATTGTACATTCTGTTTCTGGCCAAAAAACAAAAAACTACCTAAGACTATTGCAATGAAAAAATATATAGTTCCCAAAACTGAAACACAGAAATGAAACCATTGCAGCATTAGGATGAGATCCTTCTCCATTTGATGGGCCCACAAGATCTTATTAAAAACCACTGACACGAGCCAATATGAGGCTGTGACACTGTTCACATGTACAATGCCAGTGAACAGCTTGGGCTTTTTTCTTCATATTTCGATATCCATGAGGTAATTTACACCTCACACAATTTTTGAGAGGCATGCTTTGCCCTTCCTACAAAATCTCAGCTTACTTTAGTTGTCATGTGTAGGGAAAAACAAAGCAAAGACAACATAAGGTTATGTGGTCAGTACAAGACATGAAACCTGACCTATCAATAAATAAATTCTTTTAACCATTGCAGAAAAAAATTTTTTTTTTTTTTTTGTTTTTGTTTGGGGGGGGGGGGAAATTGGCCATGTGGAGTGGGTTATGGTGGGGTTGGCCCAGAAAATAGTTAACTGCTATATGAAGTCAATTATTTCTGTACTCATGTAAGAAGGAATACATCCAGCAGATCCATATAATATCATGTAATTTCTTATGTAACAGAACAAATACAACTTCTGTAGTAGCATTCACCTATAATTCTTCTTCATCCTAGAATGGAATCTTGAAAGATTTATTAAATTTGACTAGCATGATGCTATCACGCTAGCATATCCTATTTTGTCAGATTATCCATATGTTATAAGTTATTCAGTTACCAAGTAATGAAAGCTATACCATTTGCCCAATAGAAAATAACTTGCAGGTAGTTCACATGCAAATTGTTAGGCACAACATTCATAGAAAAGATTGCACAGTCATTTATCCAGTAAAGGTTATCAGCCATAGAAAAAATGAATGCAAGCTAAATGATTCACTTTTTAGCTTCCAGGGAAAAGCTAACCCACAATCAACAGCATAAAGTCCCAAAATTTTGAACTTATTCTGAGATTGAAATATTTTTATTTCTTCTTGCGCTTCAAATTTCCAACTAAGAATCTAATCTAATGAAACTCATACATGGAAAGCATGCACAATATCAGATCTCAGGTTCAGTGAATCTCATGGAACTTTTACTTATATATATAGTTGAAAATAAACTAAGAGAACACAGAATGGTACCTTCCCGATATTCTTAAGTTCCCGGTCAACTGGTTCCATAAATTTCATGTTGATATTAACAGGCCACACCTGCATGAAGAAAAAGCATTTTCAAGATTACCCATGTAAAAAAGCCAAAAGATAAACTAACAAATCAAGGAAATAGAGGACGAAGAAAGGTGGGGGGGTCGTTAAAAAGAAATGAGGAAGAAAAGTATGATTGTCTCTGGGCGTACTAGTGCAAGATAACCTGATAATCAGTTTTTAATAACCAGCAAGAAAATATTGTATTGACATACAAAATTGATATCTGAACACCAAAGGTGAACCTAAAACATTTATAAACATAAATTCAAGACCACATTGGTTTTACCAAAGGAGACAAAATTACTATTCCCTCTGAATCATCAGTAGAAAGCAAGTCTGTTGTTCCAATTCGAATATCCATGTTTTGGCAAGTTGATAAGCATCTGACGCATAGAAGATCAAGATGGAATGATTCCACAGATTGGTCTACAAACTTTGGGTTACTCAAAATCAAGAAGCAAAGTCAATACCCTACTAATATAATATCCTCAGCAACAAAAATCCATGAAGACAATAACATTTACAAGCTGCATACAGCCGACGAGTAAATACATCAATGAATTAAGTCCTGGAACTGGAATCGACGCTAACAAGGATGCAGTATTTGAAATTAGTTTGTCAACCAGCAAAGAGAATGCATTGATTGGGCCCGGGAGAGGGGTGGGGATCATTAACACAGCAAGGGAGATAAAGAGAGTAAGACGGACCTGTAAACCCAGTAAGCGAATGGGTGTAATCTGACCCGGCACAACGCAATCTGCTCCAGCAGCTTCAAGCGTAGCTTCCGTTGCGAACCCTGCACCGATAGGGTCTGGATGCTGCTCCATCCAAAGTTACAGACACAAAAAAGAAAAAAGTAAAGACTCATCAACGGCGTACAATTGATTAATCGAGAATCTGAAAAAGGGGAACAAATGTTTTTGAGAAAAATAATTCGATAGAGTAATAGTAGCAGAGGGAAAGGACTCATAGAAGAAGGGTTAAGATGCAAACCTTCATAACAGCAAGACCATAGCGAGAATCGGCGTTTTGCTGGAGACGAAGAACAGGAGAGTGATGTATCTTGGGGACTGGTTTCCCTGTTGGAGCTGCCCTCCATGGCACGTCCTTCTGCAGTTCTGCCGCCTTTTTGCCGCTACTACTGCTCGACATTCCTTTTGGCTACCCAAACTCCACTTACCGTTCTTGTTTCCAAATGTTTCTCTTTGATCGACTTCCCTTCTCTCTCACTCGATCGATCGATCTTACCAGATAATTTGTAGCTTATAGCAGTAGAAGAAGATTGAGAATTTGGATAGAAAGATAGAAAGAAATGCGAGTGGGTTGAGAGCGAGTAACGACTATAAGGCCCAAAACGGTTTTGAGCCTCCACCGCGCACCTCCGTCTCACAATGCCCCCCACTGTTTTTGGATTTTCTTGTGGATTTGGGTGGATTGTTAGGCCAGCGTGGTTCCTGATTCGTCTGCTGCCAAGAGTGTAGTTTACTCTCGATTTTCCACATAAATTATAAATATGGTGATTTATTATCCAAAAAAAAAAAAACAGAAAAAGACCATCTTGGCCTGCAGGCCCTGCACACCTGAGTGAAAACAAAATAAATGCTCCTCAAAAATTGATAAAAAGGCCTATGAGGTTGTGCTTTCACTGGTCAAAATAAAAGTAATTTTTTTGTTTATTGATTATTTTAAAGAATGATTACTTCAAGATCAACAAATTTTGCTACAAATCTTCCTGCAACATTTGTTATAGATTTTGTATTACATTTTTTACATACACTACTCACTGCCCTTCTTAGAAATCAAATCCCCCCAAAAAAATGGAAAAGAAAAGAAGGAATCCAACTAGATGAAGGGAAACCAGTATTTTCCACCTATCCATCCGATTTGATTGAAGGGGAACCCAACTATATTAGTTGACCAAAACCATATCCTCTCCTCCAGCCTTTGCTGCAACAGCTTCTAGTCTCTTCCATGTCAACTCTCTCTGTTCCTCTAATTCTTTGGCATTGGCCACTTTCTCTTGGTACTGCCTTAGGCACTCCTCAAACAACTCGTTGTCCATTTCCAAGAACATCTTCCGAATATTGGCTGTCAGCCCATGAACAGCTAAATTCCAATGGCTCTTTATGTTTGTTTCCAGTGGCTCAAAGATAATTGGGAATATCACACTTCGATTCTGTGCAATCAAGCTCACAATGTGGTCATTGTTCCACAGATACAGCGCTCGCTCTGCTACCTGCCATGTAGCTTAGCTTTAGAAAACACTTACATGATGGTTACTACAGTACTTGAACAGACAACCTAGAATTTCTAATCAAATGAATGCCTTGGCAAAAGTAATGCACAAAAATGACTAAACAATTCCAACAGCAAACACCTGTGGGAGCAAACCCATAACATTATTCACAAGAACAGATTATGAAGTATTATTGCATGCTTCCACATCCAGCTTGTAGAAGGTCAAAACTTGGAAAAAAGAAGGGAGTGGGGCAACCCATTTATGGGTAAGCTTTTTCCTATTGTTTGTAGAGAAGAGCAGGGATCCATGCCTCCCTGACATAAATAATAGTCAAAATACTAAAGGTCATAGGACCTGATCTCAGTTTCTGCTTCAATAAGAAATTAGGATGGGTGAAGAACCTTAATTTAAGGAGCAGGTAATAACACTCCGAAAAAATATTTACATAAACAACAGAAGCAAATAGACATCATAAAGGAGTTGTTAACTTTCAAAGTAGAACAGGGTAAGCATTCTCTTTTTCTTTTCAGATTTTAGCCTCTTCAAGTGACCAGGAATTCAGGACTGGTCTTATTTTCTGATTGTAACAGTTAACAGTATGTAAGAACCAAATATCAGCACAACTGATTCCATGCCAAAGTACAGAAAGAATTATATCAAGCAACAGAGGATCAAAGGAAAATTCTACTTTGAGTTATGCAAAAAGCAAGCTAAAAAAATTCTCTTCAGGAAAAATGGGGAAAGAAAAAAGAAATTTAAAAAGGAGGAGCCAAATTGAACTCTGCCATAGTGCCATGGATTTCATGTCCAAATAGTTGGATCAAAATGGACAGATCCACGAGTTTCTCACAATGAATTGTATCAACTTTTCCATTCTATTCAGTCTCTTCCAAATGAAGGGGAGTTGCATCATATATAAGAGAAATAGAAGACCCCAAGACCCGCCAGGGGGGGGGGGAATTCTGCCTTCTTCCAAACACAGCCTAAGGTAAAAAACTCGCAATGTACTAATTTTATGTACAAGAAAGTAGGCCATAGGTTTTTCAAGGTCATTTGGTTTCTCTGGTGCATCAGGGCAAAACCCTAGCTTCTTCATCAACATAAAAAGTCCCTAGAAAGAGAGAAGTAGGGAGTGGGAGGGAGAGAGAAAGAAAGAAAGAGAGAGAGATCACCACCAACAGCAGGAGATAGGAACCCTTTTCTTCTCTCTCACATGTTTTCTTCCTAAAATAATGGGTTAAAGGAAATTTTTGAAAGAAAACTTATTAGAAATTCAAAATGTCATTCTTAATTAGAAACTAACTCCTCAATCCCTATTTATCCTCTCATGTCTCTCATCTCCCCTCTCTCCTCTTTTCTTCCTATTTATTCTTCTTCCCTTTTTATAAGCATGAGTCAAGGAAATATTGGAAAAAAAATTTCTCCACAATTAGGTACTCTTTCTTTTTCTCAATTTATTTATTGTTTATATTTTTTTCAGTTATTTTCTTGTTATTCTTTATTTGATTTTATATACTTTGTTTCTTTATTTCTTCTGCAATTTTTATATTTGATTTTATATTGTAAATAAAATGTTTACAGTTAGTAAGGTAACTAACTACCATTGATTTGCATCTCTTATCTAAAAAAAATTTGGTTTACATTTGACTTTTTAGGGTTGGAAGTCATGTGTATTTTTTTTGTACTGATACTTTAATTTACCTATATCTTGTTGAATAAAAGTATCATTATTAATAATTTTACCTATTTTTGTCAAATATGTGTGGGCCCCACAAATATATGTGGGCATTCATAGGTGGGACCCCCAAAGGGTCTTATAAGGGCCCACACAATATGTGCGGCAAAAAAAGCATTTGTGCTTCCCCAATCTAGCCTTCCATTCTTCGGCCCCCCAATATTCAATCCTGGGTCCGCCCTTGTCCCCAACCCCTTCTGTGTTTAATTATTGATCACCGGAAAAGTATGGGTCCCCCCCCCTTCTCTTTCTCCCCCTTTGTACATTTTCTTTTCCCTTTCCGGGCTTTTGGGTAGTGATTATCTCATTCATCCAAAAAGAAAAGAAAAAACATAAACAAATAAACACTTAGAGCTAATCCAAATCACTTGGCAATAAAAATAAGCGGTGTCCATATCTTCAAGAGTCAATCTCGGAATCTCAATGCAAAGATGAAAAGCTGATTAATGAAGACTTATATAATCTAAAAGAATCTATAACAGGTTAAACGAAAATTTCCTGAACCTGGAAATGGGAGCTGTTAAGGCAACGCCCAATTTGTCTGAAAAGTGGAGCCATGCAGCGTTGAAATTCTGCAGCCTGTGTTAACTCCAGCACTTCTTCTAGTTCTCCGAGAAAAAGAACCTCCTTCTGAGGATTTGTAACAGGCCAGTACTTGAGCAACCCCCTGATGACAGCATCTGCCAATTTGTAATCCTTCTCAACAAACCGCGTAATACAGTAGGAAAGCTGTTCATGATAGAAAGCAATAGATTTAGGCTTGTGGAGTGGGATAAGTGCCCGAACTAGGAACAACTTATGCTCCTCCTTCATTGGCAATGCAAACCCATTAATTATACTTCCCAAAATTTCCAGCAACTCTGCAATTCCATTATGTCTCTGCGTCTCAAATATGAAACGGTAAAAAATGTTGCTAATAGCCTTCCTTATGAAAGGACGGTGGACCATGAACTTCCCATAAATACGATGGAGAATCGTCTTCAAATACTCCCGTTCACGGGTGTCCTCAGAATCAAATAAATCAAGGAGCTTTAAAACCACAGAATGATCAATGTATCGTTTAGCGATCTTAATGTCTGTATCAGACGACACAACGTACCTCAAGAGCAGCTCATAGACAAGCTGCAAGTGAGGCCATGCAGGCTCGAGATATGGGTCTTCCTCCTCCGGCTCAGTGACTTCGATGCCAGTATTCTCAAAGGAAGATGGAGGCAAGCAACGAAAAAGATTGACGGAAATCATTTTTACCATCTCTTCTTGGAGTTCCTCATTAAGCTTGCCGGTACCCGATTTTATGAAATCTATAAGTTCAAGAAGAGTCTGACGCTTAGTTTCCTTCTCCCGAATCGATTCCATCAAGTCAGTAAAATAAAAAATGATGGAGCCAAGTTGGAGCTTCCGTAGGAACAAACTTGCGCGTTCAGGAGGGGCAACATCTCTGAACATGGGAAGAATTTCTACCGTACCAGAAGACAACCCAAAATTGATAGCAGTTGATCCGGCATTTTGCTGTGAAGTGGCACCGGAGGGAACAATGGTAGGTCGAGATGCGTGGTTCACGGTTACCGATCCAGAATTCCGACTCCCCAACGCACCATCTGGATATATTGCAGGCTCATGGAGATCCGACTTGGAGATCTTACGTTGTCCACGCTTAATGATTTTATGGAACATCTCCCCTACTTATGGTACACCCCTGACCCTAGATCTTCTCAATCTTCCTTTGTTTCGGTTTCAATTTCAATCCATCAGTAATCATAATCTAGAGAAAAAACAAATTTTGATGAAAGATTGCTCCTAATGGCAGACCCACCACCAACCCCATTACAGAGGAACAACAATTGGAACAGCGAAAAAACAACCGATTCTTGCTGTCACCTTCTTAAATGCGAACAACATTTCGAAGAAATGGGGAAACACAGATCTAAGAACCTTTGAACTGTCAAAAAATCCGACCTGCGAAAAAATTGATACGGTGTCTTCAACGGTAAGACGTCGCCGGAATAAAATCCAATCAATCCATCATCCGAGTCCATTTGGTCGTCGTTTTTGATCATCCATTGATTTGCAAATTTCAACCAAGAGAAGGTGAAGAATGAAAGGGATTTCCCAAAGTGAATTAAAAATTGAAAGAATGACGGAAAAATTCATCAAACGGGGAAAAATAACGAAAAATAAGTGACCACGCCTAAACTACAATAGATGTGAGAAAATTAGAATAAAAAAAGTGATCTTTCGACTTTTGCGGATTTGGGAAAACTTTCGACTTTTGCGGATTTGTTTTCCCAGTAATTTATGATCAACACCGTTTGTTTGACTTGTTTGACGGAATGAAATGGGGTGGATGAGAAGAAGCAAAAAAAATATTTAAATAAGCTTGCAAGGCCCAAAATATATATATACATTTATTAATGAAATTTAGCTCATTTGATTGATCTCCACGGTGGGAAAAATGAGATATGCCCAAAATGTTGTGGGTTCGACTCTCGTTCTGAGTTAGTCGAGGTGCTTGCAAGCTGGCCCAGATGAAGCTCAGCTTCCCGAAAACAAAGCTTCTTTAATGTCACTTATGCTCAAAAGAAACCCCATCATTTTAGGTGGAATTTTATGAAATATTTAAATAAGCTTGCAAGGCCCACTTATCTCATGTTTTTCCCCACTCCTCCTTCGTTACTTTTCTTGTTAGCCCGCTCCACATAAATGGTCCTACCTTTCTATATTTTTTCCCTTGTAGAAGCAACAGTTTCATGTGCAATGGCTTCTTGAAGGTGATCACAATAAAGGTATTTTCATGTAACAACTCTCCAATGGCGGCAACAAAATTGGGTGCTATCTTTTTGTGATCAAGATGGCCATGGATGAGAAAGTTGGATGCTCTTTATCAAACTTTACTGAATTATTATTATTCTGGAATATATCATGCTGATGGGATTGATCAAGAGGCATTGACAACGATTCTAGAAGTTGTTGACCCAATAATTTTGGATGAAATGAAGTGTATGTTTTGTGTGACACCTACTTTAGATGAAGGGAAGGAAGTGCTTTTTGAGATGATTCCATGGAAGCCTTGGGGAGTGATGGATTATCTCCTATTTTCTTTCAATAATATTGAATGTCATCCACCAGGATCTTTATGTTGTAGTTACAAATTTCTTTGCTACTAGAACTATTCCTTCAGTTCTAAATGAGACATTTTCTTGTCTTATTCTTGAAAAATCATCTAAAGGGGTGGGGGTGGGGGTGGGGGTGGGGGGAAATCGAAAAACAAGTGACCATGCCTAAATTGGAACCGATGTGTGAAAATTAGAATCGAAAAGTGAATTTTTTTATTTTTGGTGACTCATTTTCCAATAACTTATGATAAGGATAGTCAGCTCGCTGGAATAAAATGGGGTGGATAAAAGAGGTAAAAAAAGTGTATTCTTTCCAATGAAATTTTCAAACTTCACTTTGTTTGATTCTTTAGGGTAGGAAAATGAGCACGCAAGCTTCCTTTAATTAAGAAACCTATATGATGATATGTCACTTAATTTTTTACACTCGATGCTTAAATACTATCATTTTGGGTGGGGACTTTGTGAAAAACTTAAATAAAATTATAGGGCCCTCATAAGCTTATTTCCCTCACTTCTCATTCTTTTCCTTCTATGTTTTTTCACTCCACTATGAATGGGCCGTACCTTTCTATCTTTCCCACCCAATTTTTCTCTCTCTCTCTCTTTTTCTTTTTTTTTTGGTTATGAATAAATGAATCCATTACTAAAGGGAAAACTATCATCGCACTAAAGAGGGCCCTATGACTAATAGCAAAAATTCAAGCACAAGAGCAATGCAAATGAAAAAGGAGCAGGCCCATAAGAAGTGATACAAACACTACAACTATTTCCTAACTTTGTTATTTTTCTTCTTCTTTTTTGATGACTTAAAGTCAACAATAAAGTGATCATTGAGGTGGTTACAGCCCTTGGTGCCATGAGCACTTCTTCTACATCCCTCACAATCAGCAACTGACAGAGGAGGAGAGATGGTATTCTCAGAATCTTGCTCACTAGAGTCTTTGTCGCATAACGAGGGGTTGGGGTAAGAAATGAGAAGCTCGCAAGGGACTGAGAGGGAACAAGGGGGGCTAAGAGGGGAGAGGGTGTTAGGGGCAGAGGATGGACTGGGCTGAGTAGATTGGGCCAGAAGGCTAGAAACAAAGATAGAGGGAGGGTAACAAGGGGAATGGTTGGGGGAGTTAGGGGGTCTATTGGCTGTCAAGGGCTTAAGGGAATGGGATAACAAGGGGAATGGTTGGGGGAGTTGGGGGGTCCATTGGCTATCAAGGGCTTAAGGGAATGGGACAAGAAGGAGTGGGCCTGGGAAGGGGAGGAGAGGAATGGACCGGGATTAGAGAGGAAGGCCTTTGCTCAACGAAACGAATTTGGGCTTGTTGGGAGGGTGGAAGGCCCAAGGAGATAATTTGGGCCAATGGGCAAAGAGCAAGGAGTGGTAAATGAAGATGCAAGAGAGAGGAGGGGAGGGTTAGGATCAGTGACAATTATGCAAGAATGGGAAACCTCGGGAGATGTGGTCGGGGGGGGGATCAAAGGGAGGAGTGGCCACGGAGGCAGGGGAAGTGAGAGGAGGGGGTTAGGGAAAAAGCCATAGGCGGTAACACAAGAAGGGAAAAGTTCGGGAGATGTGGTTTGAGGGGGATCAGAGGGAGGTAGGCATCTGTAACGCCCCAATCTCCATGTAAGGAGAAAGTTGTCATTGATCAAGGATCGACGTTACTTAAGTAGTGAACCAAAATACACTAAGAGGGATTCCACAGACAATGTGAATAATAAAATCCACCAAAACTACAAATGATCGCAGCGGAAAATATTCAAATATAAATCAAAATGCTTCCATGAATTGTCTCATAATTTTAATGAAATCCAAGTAAAAGTCTAGAATCCAAGATTTACAACTAATAGGAAATTTCAATATTTATCTATTCTAAGAGATGTAGTAGACATGATCTTGATCTTCATCTTCCGAATATTCATCATCCCTCTGATCAAGTCCATCATCTGTAGAAGTAAGGGGTAAGTTTCGGGAAAAAACTTAGCAAGTACAACCTAACACATATCAACAGTTTCCTTTCTTTTTATATTTGATATTTAATTAAATAAAATCTTATACAAATAAAATAAACTAACATGTATAAATGAGAAAATAAAGTCATGATATGCCCAATGATATGAATGAGACTCAATGATGCTAAGAAGACATAAATAAACCACACCCTCACTGGTCTAGGGTCAATAGGATGCCCCATGCCATTACATGGCCTGCACGCGTTACACAGCCCAACGTCCATCTACCCTAACCCAAATGTTTCCAAACTAAATGTATGTTCCATGCCGTTACATGGCCTGCGCGCGTTACACAGCCTTAACATACATTCTCATTCAAAAACACAACTACCATCTCACATGCATACATGGTCTAAGGTCGATCAGATGTCCCATGCCGTTACATGGCCTGCGCTCGTTACACAGCCCAACACCCATCTACCTTAACCAAATGTTTTGGAATCAATGTATGTTCCATGCCGTTACATGGCATGCGCGCGTTACACAACCTTAACATACATTCTCATCCAAAACATCTACTAACTCAACATCACACATAATGCTAATATGATCATGACATGTCTTGATGAATCATATGCAAACAATGCAATATCATATGAAAATGATGAATTTTGGATATAGTCCATTATAAAATCGATGCATAATACAATAATAAATAACCCGATAAAACACAAATCTAAAGATAAATTCATGCTTATAGAAAAGATTAATAAATTCAAGGGAGAAATTAATTATTGGTAGATCATAATAATTTCATAAAACATAATCTAAAAGAATACATATTTATATACTCAAAGACAAAATACTAATAAATCAAGATAGACAAAATCTAAAATGTATTCATACTCAAAATCAAATTATTAAATCAAAAGAATAAATCATATACTAATAAACTACGTAAATCGAACATCATATAAAACGTATTCATAATCAAGATAAGTTATAAATTTAAGAAAATAATCAATCACTAATAAGTCATGTAAAACTATAAATCTGATCATAGAAAAAGAAAACAATAACATGTTGAAAGTATGAAGTTTGTACTTACTGTGGAAAGATCACAAAAAGAATATCACCCTTAGATAGAGGGCCTTCAACGCTCTAAATTATCTTCTTCTTTTCTCTGCACCCTTGTCTTTCTTCTCTATTATTGCTTAACCAATATAGGCTCTCAATTCTCTTGTTTAATATACTCACCATTAACTCCACATTCCCATCATCTTTCTTCTCTCCTCTCAATATTCCTCAAGATTCCTCAATATTGTCTCTTCCTAAACTACACATAAATCCTCCTAAACTCCACATTTCTTTCACTATCAATTTCTCTCTCCTCAATATTCCCTCCTCCTAACTCCATGATTCCACCAACCACCTCCTCCTAAATTCCCACGTTTTCCTTATTTTCCCATACTTAGTTTCTCTCAATACTTGATTCCCTCAATATTGGATTCCTCTTTTTATTTGATTACATATTTTCTCTCTCATGCAATATTTGATTTGTCTTTTATTCCCACATTTTCCTTATATTCCCATACTTAGTTTCTCTCAATACTTGATTCCCTCAATATTGGATTTCTCTATTTATTTGATTACATATTTTCTCTCTCATGCAATATTTGATTTGTCTTTTATTCCTTATTTATGCATATCTCCCTATTTATGCAATATTTTCTTTATCATTCAATCATTCTTTTATTTATGCAATGTTTTTGACTTCCACGCATGAAATCCCCCAGATTCTAAAGTAGATCCGGATGGGGTTAAAACAATATCAAAATGTGTAATATATTTTATGTAGCTATGAGGCATTGAACCCTGGACCTCATTCTTTATTCAAGGTGATTGTTAATCATTTAACTAATACTCAACTTATAATTGAATTTAGCATATAAATTCTAGTAACTATGTTAATCCCATACTAGTTCGGCCTTTAACGGTAATTATTTGAATATCAATACAAAATGCCAAGACTACCCCTATGCTTTAGTTGCGGGTGTTACAGCATCAGAGAAAGGGTTGATGACTGCTTCGATCTACAAGAAAGGGAGAGAGGAGAAGATGTGGCAGAGGCCAGCAAAAATAGCATCGATGGGGCCAGGTTCAGAAGCTGACAAAGTCAGATCTCGTTTAGGAGTGGTGGGAGAGTCAGATCCCACCTGCGGGACCGAGTGTTTTCGAAGTTGGCCAGAGATAGCAACCATATGGGTGTTCTGAGTGTGACTTCGTTAGTGACAGGAGTGGACAGTTGGGGCTGAAGCAGCAGAGGGAGGGGCCCTGGTGGCCTGAACTTGATGCATATCACTGGTAGAGACGGTTCCACCATTGAAATCCACCTCTGCAATGGAGTTGTTGGCAAGGACGATGACCGTGAGAAGGGCATCAATGAATTTCTTTGGGGCAATAGAAGCTTCAGTTGACATCTGATCAACTGAGGGAGGTGACCTTACAAACATGGTTGTGCTTGGACATCGATAATGGCAGCAGAGCATACACTAGAGTCATAGCCAAAAGAAGCACAACGATCGTAACATGCAAGGATCCAATCATAGACATTGTCATCTTCAATGTTGATGAACCATTGGAGGGATCTTGTAGCAGAGACCGCACATATTTTGGCATAAGAGGGGGGGCGGGGGGGGGGGGGGGGGGGGGGGGGGGGGGGGGGGGGGGGGGGGGGGGGGGGGAAGGGGGTAAAAAGAGGGGGGTTGAGAGTGGGGGGGGGGGGGGGGGGGGGGGGGGGGGGGGGGGGGGGGGGGGGGGGGGGGGGGGGGGGGGGGGGGGGGGGGGTGGTTTTTTGTGACACCCAGCCCAAATCTAGCCCTAAGACCCGATCTATTTTGGGTGAAGTAGGGTTTGTTTAATGTTGACTTTGAAGTTTGACCGTGATTTTAGTTTTACTATCTTTGAAAATCTTAGGAAGCCATGTCAGACCTTTCCCTTAGAGTTGATCCAATGTCCCAAAATGAGAAAGATGTCTTTGTGGGCCATCTCAGTAGAAGATATGGTGTTTGACCCAAAACCCATGGATATTGATGATGGTGTTTCTTTATGGAAACCTTATTTGATTTGGAGTTGAACTATTTAATTGTGAAGAAGAACTTGGTTGATGGACCTAAAGCTTAGTTGGACCTAGTTTGAAGACTTCCCTCCATACTAGGTAAGTTGTATGATGTGTTGAAAGAAGCCCATCCAAAAATATTGAAGTTTGGCCCATTAAATCCTTTGTTTTGAACAAGCTGTCCAGGCAGTGGCATTTTGGTAATTTTCTGTTTTGAGGGTTTTTAAAAGCTTTATTTCTTTGAAATTCGTGTTAAGCTATCCCACTATGTTTCTAAACCTCTTGATAGTGTGGGATCGACCTTTGAACTTCCTCTTTGGCGACCAATCAACCAACAGGGTCAGTTTGGTCAGTTTGGTGAAATCCTAGTAATTCTTGAACTCTTTGTGCTATTTAAAAGGGGGAACTCCATGTGTTTCACTCTCAATTTGTTTCTAAGCCTTGGGAGAACATGGGAAGATCCCTAGAACCTCTCCTTCGAAGCCAAGAAAGATCCTCAAGCATCTGTTCTGATTTCTTCATCGGTTTCTCTTCTATAAGGTTGGTATTCAATTCGTTTCTTCTTTAATTCATTCTTTCTTCTCTACTTCTGATTTTCTGATCATGAGAAGGGTATTACACTGCTGTAATGACCTCTTCTCTAATTCTTTTAGCCCTAGAGTGAATCCCCCAATTCACTCTATGTTCTTGAAGCCATATGGCTATGATCCTTGAATTTGACTCCACCAAAACTCTTGATGATACTTTCCCTAATTTTCTACCTATCTTTATGATTGTGGGAAGGTCTCATATTATTACCATGACCTTCCCTTGTGTCCTCATGATTGAGGAGTTGATCCCTAATTTTCCTTGGACCATTGGAAACAAAAAGGGAGAGATTTTGAGGGGAAATTCTTGGGTAACTCTCATGAGAGGGTAACCAATTGGGAACCCTTTTATTTTCTGTTAATTCATTGGACCCTCCCCAAAACCTTTCTTGATTGTAAATTCTTTGCCCTAAGGGTGAATCTTTATTCTCCTTAGTCTTTCCGTGGATACACGGATTCTTGTTAGTAAATCCCTAATTATATGATTTGAATTTCTTTCCTTTCACTTTAATTGAGAACCTTATTTTCTCTCATTGGTAGACCCTTCCTAATTCCATTCTTTATTTTGAAATACTAATGAGATATTCCTTTATCTATCTTGGGTTGTTTTTGTGAGGATTAATTATGGGTAACTCTCATGGGAGGTAACCAACTCTCATGAGAGGTAACCATATATGAAACCCTATTGTTCTTTTATCTATTGGAAACTCCCCAACACCTTTTCAGATTGTGCATTCTTTGTTTCTCTTTCCCTTGGGTGATATTTGTGTTAACCTAAACTTGATCATCTTTATTTTCTTGTTTTATTGGCTATCAATTTACTTCCCTTCATCCGGTGCTCTCAACCTTTTCATTGGGAGCCAAAAAAAGGGTGAAACCCTAACCTCTTGGATCAAACCAAGAACCCTTAGTTTGATCTTGTTAACAGCCAATCAATGTGTTTTCTTTACGAAAATTGTAACCTATCATTCTCTAATTCTTTATCCTTGATCACACTATATTTTCTTCATGATCCATGTTTAACCTAATTAGGATTTCTAATTATTCTTTCTTCGTTCTTGTTCTTGATTGAGATCAGGAAAAAGATGATGCATCCTTGCAACCATCTATTCCATGATCTCATTCTATTCTTTGAGATCTATGATCATCATCATGATCTTAACCCTAGCCAATAGATTCTTGAAACCTTAACCCTAACCCTTGAATGATCTTTCTAGAAACCTTTTGTAACCTTCCATGTGAGGGAAACCTCATGGGTAATGTTTCTATTAACCTAAACTAGATTTCCTATGATTTCTTGTTATTTTCTTGATAACAATCATTCCCTCTCTTTCCGTGATCATAACCTTTTCATGAGCCATATGTTATGATGAAACCCTAACCCCTTTATTATTGACCTATTGAGATTGATTTTTCGGACTATGATCTCCCCTATGTCTTCATTTGGGTTCGGTCGTACTTGGTCTTCAACCCCATGAGCAAAGCACCCTTGTATAGCAATATACATGGGGGCGGTTGCTAGTGGCGGTAGATTGAACCAAGCGATCGCCTGGAGCGACCGCCCGGTCTATTTTCGGGGTTTTGCCCTATTTTGCCCCCTATTCGTTATAAATAGCATCCCTTGCCCTATTAACGCATTTTTATGTTCGGGATTGCTATTTTGGGTGATTAGGCGGCTGTGGAAACGTGTGGGATTCAGGTTTGAAGTGTTGTTAATGTTATGAAACCTTTTCTCTTCTATTCTTGGTGATTCTGATTAAGGTAATGAATCTCCATCTGCAATTCTCTTCTTTTTAACCTCTGATTGATATGAACCCATCCCCTTTTTGTTAGTGGTTACCCAATTGATTTGTTGTACTCCCTTTCCAATGTTCTTGATGAGATCCTGTCTAGAAACGAATCCCTGCATTTGTTAATGGATAGATCCAGTCAAGGGGAGAGTTTCTGGGTAATCCATTTATGATGTTTGTTAGTTATCCCTTCACCTATTGTCTTTAGGAGTGTTAGATTCGAGACTTAGGCCATGATCACTCGAAATCCGGATTGAAAACGGATGATCAGAAGCCTGAGTTTCGGATTTGAAGCTCTCTGTTTTTGGGGTGGTCACTAGTGGTGGTCGCTCAACTTAAGCGACCGGCCGGTTTCCAGTGTCTGTGTAAGTTTGATTTTGGATTTGTTTTGACTCTTGACTCTTATATATTCTTGTAACCTTATGCCTAGGTGTTCTCTGTTTCAAGTAAAAGTCTTATAATAGTTTCTGGAATTCAAGTTAGAGGAATTTTACATAATTACAGGTAAGGACATGCATTCTTATTTATATGCAATTACATATACATGATGATTCTGTTGTTCTATTTACTATTCTTTGATCATGTAACTTGCTGTAATTGTATAAAGCATGTGAATCTTATTGTACACTTGTTGTTTGTGGTATTCCTTGATGTACTTCATCTTTCATGATATTGCACAACTGTTCATGGTATGATAAAGAGTGATGTAGTGTAGTTGTGATGGAAGGGGTATTCCTTTGGGATATCTTAGCTTGGGATATCAGAAGGCTATGGAATGGGACACATGCCTGTTGATGTCTCCAGCACTATCATGATTACTGGATGACATACTTAGGAGTGTCTAGAATTGCATGGCTAGGTACCCCACATGCTATTACCCTTTCGGCGGGGGAATTGAAGCCAGGTGACCCGTGACAATGGTGACGTGACTATGTTTCATCCTATAGCGGTAACCAGTCCGTGCGGAGACTCAGTGGTCCACTATTGGTCATGTAATGGTAGGGTTGCATATGTTAGGGTTGGGCTCATGGACGTCCAAGGAACGGACCGGGTGTCGTGAGGAGTCATGAGAGCATCCGCCCCAATAATATGTGGATGACCATAGGGTTAAGGAGTGGAGTCCAACAGCGGTAGCCAGTCCGTGAGGGTTCTCACTCTTAGGTTGCGAAGGATACTGAACCGAGTTGGTTGGTGCCATAGTGGAAGTATCTGGACTCCATATAGTATGTTACCATTATGACTTGCATTGGATTAGAAACCCCGACATGCGCTAGTACTCATTGCTAATGGTCGTGGTGAGAGAGTGTTGACTTAACCCCCAGCCATGGTTTGAGAGCCAGTGTGGATTTTCCCCTTTGCCCAGGATCCCTACAGAGGTAACCAGTCCTTGCCGGATCAGAGTGATGAGACTTACCCAGAGGAGGGCTGGTGTATATCTTAAAGCATGTCAGCTAATAGAGATTTGCATAGTTAGATCTTAGTAGCATTCATATTTCTGCATACCATCCATATCATTTCATATGTGCATTCGTGGATTGTATTGACATATATATGAGAATTGCTTGTTCCTTAATGAGTTCGTTGGAACTCATTCCTTTCATTGTATGTATTATATAACTGTAACAGATGGTTGCACAACGCCGGAAGTTAGAGATGATTTGTATGAAGGAGCCTTCTCGTATGAAGCTGATGTGATACAGACAGTGATACATGAACTTGCAGAGCATGAAGCCTCCTGAAGATGCTTGATGAGCGCTTATAGCAACCATTGATGGCCGACAGAGGCAAATTACCAAGATTGTTATGATCTTGTGGAGAAAGATTGGAGGACATCTTTACTTGTTAATTTAGACAACTAGTTTTTAGATTTAGAAAAGAAAACCAGAGAGAAGATTATTTAGTTATTTATTTTGCTTCCGCTGAACTCGATATTACTTTTGATTCTTGATTTTCCCTCTTTTGTTCGTTCTTGGATATTTATTGGAGTATTTGGATTCCTGTAACCTTTTTATTAATTATTGCACTATTCTTGCTCTTGATTATCTGTATTTGTATTTATTATTGTTGATAGACTAAAACCGTGGATCCTGTGACGGTTCGCACCCACGGGTTGTCGGGGGGGTTTCCGGGGGGGGGGGGGGGGGGGGGGGGGCTGGGGTTTTGGGGGGGGAGAAAATTTTTTTAAAAAGGGGGGGGGGGGGGCCCTCAAGGGCGCAGGACTTGGAGACAGTTGAGTCAAATTCGAAGAGAAATAAGCCAGGTATGAGCTCGTGAGTTTCCAAGGGACAATTAACTTCCATTGCTTTGTGAGGGAGGTTTTGAGGATAGCAAGGGGGGAATAGGACCAAGGTATTGAGCAAAAGTTGCAGATTTCTAGCGATAAATGCCTAGTTCTATTGCTAAATGCACATAAGAGGGAAAAAGAGAGTTCCAAGCTTTAGCCGGTGCAGGGACCGAAGGAGGTACATGGAGGAGAAGGGTTAAGGCTAGGTTTGATGGTAGGAGAAGGGGAAGGGGAAGGTGGAGGGGAGGGAGAGGAGGTGGAAGACATCCTCTTGGAGCGTTACCAGAAGTATGATTTTCGTGATAACTTGGATGTTAACAGGCAATCATTTTGGAGATGCAGTGATCAATACGAATACCATACTTTTCTTTATATGTATATCAAATACATAAACTGATATTCTACAACCATAAGTACATATTTTTATATAACTAAACCATTCCACTTATGGATTGTTATAAATTTGTTGGCCAATAATTATATAACTTTCAACTATTCACAAATTGCAAGCAAATCAAAGTTTGTCAAGAACACTTCATAATCAATGGCTAAGGAATTGTTTGTCAAGTGTACATTTTGAAACAGGGCAAGATGAGGATTTATAGTTGATGAAGAATCAAGCTTGCACGTTGACACTGCATAGCTAGTGTGGATAAGGAGCATTGAGTGTTATGTTTTGTCGGGCCTCCAGTCCAACAACCAAACCAGTAGAAGGTAGTTACCTGGTTAGGTTTGTTGAAGGATAAGAAAGTTGCATCACTACTGGTAAGGTAGTAGATGTGTAACTACCTTACCAGTAGTGATGGTTTCAAATGGCCTATAAAAAAAATTGGATCTTCAAAATGTTCTGTGGGCGGTTTGTGGAACGTGGAATGATTGTTGTCAATCTTTCACCAACAATCTTTGGATATTCATGCCTTAGTTTCGTTACGTAGTCGAGAGTTTTTTTTTTTTGGGCCCAAGATTTTCACGGCAGTTGCAGTGGCAAGAAATTGTTTTTCCTCGTTTTTATGGTGGGAATTGTTAGCTTCATTGTGGTTATTGTAGGTGTCATTCAATGAGTTCACAAAGTCTCAAGCTAAGTGTCTAGTGCAATTTGTTCAGATCTAAAATTATTATTTGGGCAATAGAGAAGAGAGAAATGCAATATAGGGATTGTAAATTGAGTAAAGTTTCGGTTTCCCTTTAATGAAAAAGGAAGAATATATTACAATGACTTATACAATTAGCTTCCACAAATTAATTGGGAAATAATTCAACGTTTGAGATTACTTCGCAGGCTCCTCGGTTGGTAAGATCACCACCTCTTAGTGAAAAGGTCGTGGGTTCAATTATGCCTGATGGTATATTATGTAATACCCGCATTCCCACTATATAAAAAATTGCTTGTTTGGGGGCTGGGGGAGGAAAATCAATGATTAAAAATCCTAACGTCCTATGAAGGTATTCTTATAGCCGTCCTACTATATCTTGCCCTTAAAAAATTATTTTGACTTTTAAAGAAATTAAAAAAATTTTAATGAGAAAGAAAAAGCAATACTATTAAAAATAGTTACAAATGAGATGTTGTGAAATCCCTTAGAATCCTAATGCTTTAACCATTGGTTTTAGGACCGCAAACTTAGAGCTAGAGTAGGAGACAACTTTGTTCCATTTGAATTGAGCCCAGAGGTCCGGATATAGAACTTATGGCAATGGATGACCACCACGAAGGAGATTCAGCCACTCTAATGGAGTTCAAGAGGAGAGAGAAAATAAATCCAAAAGGCATAAAAAAGAGATTTTGGCATACCAGAAAACCGATGGCAGAGGATTCAAAATTTCAAGATAAATTATACCATTGATCAAGCCTTAAAATGACGTTTCTTCCCATCCAAATATCCCCAGAATGGGCTCTTGAATGAGAGAGATAGAGGGCCAGTTGCACGGCTTGTTCAATCGCCCCCTACCCAGTGCGGGGCAGATTCATGATTTCGGGTTTAAAATCCTATTTTATGACTCTTACATGTCTTAAACACACTTCTTTATGTTATAGTGGGGCTAAGAGCTTGGGAGTGGAGAAAGGCAAGGAGTTTGGTGGATTCCTTGCTCGTGGTGAAGCATCGAATCACAAATCATCACGATTGCATGTGGAAAGGTGAGCATTCATGAAACCCTCTCTTCTAACCTATCTTTTAAGATTATTTATGAGAAATGAATGCTAGGTTGTGGTAGTTGTTGATGTTGGGCAATATTGAATGCTTCTTTATACCTCCATTATGTCTCCCAAACCCAATGATTGTTGGCTTGTGCAAACCTTTACGTTAGACACCAATTCGACCTCTCTAAGATGCTTGCGGGCAGACACAGAGAGCCCAAATTGGGAGTTTTTATTTGGGAAACAATTGGGTTGTTTGAAAGGTGTTTTGGGGACCCTAATGTTGTTATATTGAAGACCCCAAAAAACCCCTTTAAGTTGATTTTGAAACAAGACCGAAATCGACCATTTTGGTCGCAGCCCTAAAGTGGGCGGTTGACTGGGGTGGTCGACCTACCTTGGTAGGCTTGTTCAACCGCCCCTATGATGGATGTGTGTATTGACCCCCTTTGACCCCCGATCGATCATCGACTTACCTCCGTTTGATTTCTCATGATTCTAGGCTTAATATGAGTTGATTGTACCCTCTTAGGTGGATTTCTTTGGACGTTGGAGAGTGTTGCTAACATTAACAGGTGAGGGATATATCACCATTATCTCGTGCATTTGAATTCATTTGAATTGCTTTATTTCATCGATGTTATATAATTATTTGAAATGCGTGAGACTTTGCACGATGGAAGGTAAAGTAATTGTTAGTTACTTTTCAAATCTCATAAATGATGATGTGATTATGATGTATGTGTAATGGTGGGACACTATCCTCTTGTATATAAATATCAACTAGGGTTGTGGGTTCGCCCACTACCCTAGTGACTCTATAATCACTTAGACCTAGGTACATGGTTAATAGGTGTTAAGATGTGGTGGCTAGTGAACCCTTGTGTACTACTACCCTTTCAACAGGGGTATTGAAGCTGAATAACCCATGATGTTAGTGGCTGGGTCCTATGAGCATCAAGTAGGTCCACTTCCATTATGGGGTGGTAGGGTTGCATACATATAGTGTTGTGCTTGTGTTACTTTCAGCACAATGTGCAATTTTCGTGGGGAAGCCACGAGAGCATCCGCCTATGCATATGTGGACGACTGTAGGGTTAAGGAATGGGATCCAAGAGATGCCTCCCATTGAGGATATCATTCCTAGGTGGAGAAGGATATCGAACCAAGAGATGTCTCCCTTTGAGAAAAGATATCTTAACCATATGTAGTATGAGACCATATGACTATACATTGGGCTTAGAGTTATTTTTGACACGTGCTAGTTCTCATATCAAATGGTGATGTGAGAGAGTGGTGATCTATCAACCCGTGGGTGTGATTCCACAGTCACAAGATCAGATTCACATTATCAATAATAATAAATACCCATAGCACCAAAATCAATAAGCAAGAACAAATTCAATAATTAAATAAAAAGGATAAAAGTTACCAAAAATCCAATGAGATTGTACTTGAATGAAATCAAGGGATAAATAAAAGGAACATATCAAATGTATGAATCAGTGGAAGCTAAAAGAAACATCACAGTTATGTCTTGTTATTCGCTTTTTCCTATAAAGGTTACTCTATCTTGTATTTCTCGATCCATGGAGTCATAAGACCCTTTTTCAAAGATTTGCCCAACTGGCGAATAAAATGGGCTCTCTTCCCGTCAATAGGTGCCATAAGAGCACTCTATGCACTAGCAAGAAGCTTTGTGTTGTGCAACACCAAATCTCATTGACACCTCCAATATCTCCTCATAGGCATTCTCCCACTCATATGGAACCTCTCCTATTTCTTTGTAGTCATCTGAAGAAAATAGACATAATCCTCAAGAATAAGTTCTTATGAACTCAATAAGGCAACAATCCCATATACACTTCGATATCACAATCACATGACAAACAATATAAAACAATGATATGCTGAAATATGGATACACCTAATAGCTAACTATGCAAATCTCTATTCAGGCAGATATGCTTTAAGATATAACACCAGCCCTCCTCTGGGTAGTCTCATCACTCTGATCCCTTACGGACTGACTACCTTTTTTGGGATCCTGGGCAAGAGGTACAGTCCTCATCAATCAACTATGGTTGGGGTTTAGGTCAACACTCTCTCACCACGACCATTGGCATGAGTACTGAAGCATGTTGGGGATTCTAGCCCAATGCAAGGTCCTATGATAACATACTACATGTGGTTTAGATGCCTTTTGTCACACCCTACCCAGCTAGATCCGGTCATACCCGAATACCCGTGGGGCTGATACACCGCAAGACCTAGGTTCAATAACAATTCCATACAACACATGATATAGCATAATAAAAAGGACAAGAATAAATCAAGTTCAAATATAAAGTTATAAAATTTGAATTATCAAAAGGTTACAATCATCCATTATCTAAAGTTAATCAAAATGGATATCAGAGTTTGAAAGAAGCATAGATTGTTGCAGCGGAATTTAAACTAAACTGATCCCCTAATGGAATCCAACCCCATAAGAACAGTCCTTGCATGGGCATGAAGCTCCATGCGAATCTACATCTTCTCAGTCACTCCTTCAACAAAGTCTACCGACAACGAATCCTCATTGGAAGGAGTCCTCATAACCTGCAGAATATTCTAATAGAAACAGACATATAAAAAGGAATGAGTTCAACAAAACTTAGTGAGGTCAACTCAACATCATATCATGCATTCGTTCATAAGATTCCACATCATGTCATGCATTCGTTCACAAGATTTCACACCACACATATACCATGAATATCTATAATGTAATTAATGATAATGATATGATGTATGAATGATTATGATATTATGCTCCTAACTCTATCATGAGGTCTCTATGATAAACACACATTAAGTTTATACACCAATCTCCTTTGAGCGGTCTCAGTCACTCTCTCTCAACAAGAAACGTCTATTGGGTTCTTCGGGGTTGTTGGGTAAAGTCATGTCAAGCCATGGTTGGGGCATGTGTCACCACTCTCTCACATCACCGTTTGGTATGAGATTTGGCATGTGTCAAGGATAATCCTAGCCCAGTGCAAAGTCATAGGGTCTCGTACTACATGTAGTATAGATACTTCCCCTATCGCACCAACCAACTAGGTTCAGTATCCAATATCTCCCCTCATGCCTAGTGCCCTTTTGGTTCGATACTTTCCTACCTAGGAATGGAATCCTCAATGGGAGGCATTTGTTGGACCCCATTCCTTAACCCAGTGGTCATCCATATATAATGGACAAGATGCTCTCCATGTCCTCTCATGGGTTGGTTACCGGTCTTGAGCGCCCAGGAGCCCTTATCTATTATATGCAACTGTACCGCTCTATGATGATAGTGGGCCTGCTTTACACTCATGACCCAACCACTAACATCACGGGTTACCCGGCTTCAATACCCTTGCCGGAAGGGTAGTAGTACTCATGTGGTTACCTAGCCAAACGCTTCTAGACACCTAACATTCATGTACTTAAATCTAGATGCATACTCATGTAAGTTCACTAGGGTAATGGGCGAACCCACAACCCTAGTTGGTAATTAGATATAAAAGAACCTAAGTCTCAAAACCAATCCCACACATATTCTCATATCATCATTCAAAGAATATTGAAAATAGAAGCAAA
Source organism: Hakea prostrata (assembly GCF_041222555.1). Lineage (NCBI taxonomy): Eukaryota > Viridiplantae > Streptophyta > Magnoliopsida > Proteales > Proteaceae > Hakea > Hakea prostrata. The sequence goes on from NC_142601.1 coordinate 11,863,024, forward strand.
CATGCTTTCTTACCTTTCATTTGTGCAAAGTCCCACACATAATCACAAGATAATAAATACTAAGCAAAGCAAGATATCAATAATGAAATTTAATTAATAAAATTAAACATGCAAGATAAGGTTAAGTATATTCCTCACATATGCCTAGGAGTTGCTTTGGGAAGCTCCCCCCACGTTCTCAGGAGTGAAAACGATTACAATAGGGCTCAAAACACGAGGCTAGTATAAGATTAGGAAATATTCCAAAGAATCATTAACTTGGCTGACTGAGAAACTTTGGTCGATGGCATCGACCAAAATATTTCTCAGCAGAAAAACAGGTATAGTTCAGCAACTTCAAGTAGGGATTTGGAGGGCTATACAAGGTCAAATTGAGTGGGGTTTTCTTCTACAATTCAATCAAGAAGTCTCGTTTCGGGGAATACCTTCGGATTGTGCATGGGAGGTCATTAGGTACTTCAACTCAATCAATCTTCTCCGATGCGCAGACTTTCCTTAAACACTGATAATGTACTCAAGCAAGGGGTATCATCGTCAATGTCCATGGGCTCGATCTCCGACTCATAGTTATCAATCAAAAGGGTCCATAAGTCTCTTCTACCACCGCTTTGGGTCTTCGGCCCTAAATACAACAGTGGATCCGGGTTAGGGTCAGGGTTAGAATAGGGCTGGATATTACAGCTCCACTCTCGGACAAAATTTCAAGTCCAAAATTCAGACTTTTGATCACCCATCGTCGATCTAATTTTGAGTTGATCCAAATCTAAATTTCGTCCCTAGAACTCCAGAGAGGTCACCACACATCAGATCACAAAGAAGAATGATTTTAGTCCACATCATCTTCTTCAACAAGATTAGCCCTTGATTCTAATATGAAAATCCATATCCTGGCATGATCCAATCAATATCATCGATGAAAAATGATCTAATCACTTGAACTCACCACTACAGAATTTTAGAGGGAGAAACTACTCTCCAACAATATAGAATTCAAGTAAAATAAGAGAGTGCTTAACTAACCTCTAAAAGATATGAAAGTCAAAGCAAGATCCAAGTTTTCTTCGCTAATCTAGGGTTCTTCACCACCAACCACATGTACACAACCTTTACTAAGTCCACAACAACCACCATGAATATACTAATGCAAAATTAGGTCATTGATGGCTATTTATAAGGTGCCAAGGGCAAAACAAGGTTTAAATCCTGTAGCTCAGTTGACCGAGTGCTGGGGGCGGTTGGTTAGCCAATTAATCGCCTTAAGCAACCGCCCCCTAATACTTTTTAGTGCGTAGATGTTTTGCTCTCCCAGTTGATCCCTAACACCAAATCAACTTAAACAGACATGGGGAGGGGGGGGGGGGGGCTCTTACCTTGTTCATGAACTTCTTCTAGCTCGACCTATCTCATCCTGGAAATCCATATGCCCAATCCATCTTCTTTGGGTTCCCAGTAAAGTAGGGTTTCGACTAGATCTTCTTCGGGTTTTGGCTAGAACTTCGAGTACTCAGGCCTGCAATATGGATTCTGGATTAGAAATACAAGGGTTATTACAGAGGCAACACACGTTTCCTTTAATCTAGCGGTTGATGATAAGGTAGTTCAGTATTTGGGTCATTTAGGTTAAAAAAGATTATCAAATTTACAAAATCCACTCCTAATAATTATCAAATTCATAGTATGAACCTGATCCTCTTCCTTATCTCTCTTTTGTCTCTTCCAAGTTCCCAGCCCAACCCCAAGCCATATCCATGGCTCCTTGCTAATACTTTTCAAGAAAGCGAATAGAGATTTAGATAGGGGAAAGAAATATGATTTCTAGTCTTCTTTGACAACGACGAAAAATTAAACTTATGGGATTTAAAAGCTGGGAGAGAAGCACCTAAGAGATAAGAGAAATGACTGTTGTAAATATGTTTAAAACTTATTAATGTTATTTTATATAAATATTTGTTTTAATCGTGTCTTTTATCCATGGTTTTATTTAGTTCCACATCGGGTTGAGAGGACCTGATTATATAGTAAGGGCCTATGTAATATTAATTTGTGCGACACGAACCGAGCCTGAACCCTGTTGTGACCCTGCCATGAGTATATAGATATATATTAATATTAATAAATCTATATGACTTGGGACTTGGGACTTGGGGTCGTGGGTCACATAGGCCTTGATCTGGAAGGCCCATTTTGTCATGGGCCCTGTTCTGGAAAGCCCATTGCTGGGTGAAAACATGGAGATGCCATTTGAGTGGCACTCTCCTGTAGGGAGGTCAGTTGGAGGTACCTTCCTGAAGAGAGTTGAGCTAAAAGGTACCCTCACAAAGAGAGGTGTCCTTACCCTTTCACCCACAGCCTTTGGGACTCTATATAAACTCATTTTTCGTGTTCAGAATGAACATGGAATTTCCTCCTCCTCTTTCTTTCTCTCTCTCCCTGTTGTTGTTCTGTCAAGCAGTGATCTTGGGGTGAAGACACTGTAGAACCCGTATTGCACAAATCGGGGTGTCTAAATACCTTAAAGAAAGTACCTTTGGTACGTTTCAGCTCTCAAAAAGAAGAATTGTAAGATCAAGTGTATTTGCAGATTCCTGAACAACGTTTCGACAATGACTCATCTCTTTGTCTACTATCCTTTTATTTGTTCTTTTGTCAACCCAATCTTCTTCAATGGTCCAGCTATAGCTCCAATCTTATGATTTTTGAAAACTCCAAATCTGGGTTCATCTATTTTCACAAGCCACTCAATTCCAAAAGAACCTGCATTTTGTATTCCTAGATTCATCTTTTTCCTTTCAGATTTTGATTGCAGTTGGAGAGGAAATATATCTAACATTAATTGTTCGTCGTCGCCAAAGAGGAAGGAGTTTATCTAGGGTTATAGTTGCAATTAGATTTTTCGCCAAATCACAAAATAGGGATCTACGAGTGTATCAAATAAAGTAAGGGATTCAACTTGTAAGTCTAAGAAGTTTTTACCTAGATGACACAATTACCAAGATACCTAGTTCTTATCTGTTGGATAAAAAGTGACACATGTTAAATCTCCGAGCAGGCTTGGGAGATATCTGCATAGGCACAAATAGACATTGAGATAAAAATTGATGCAAGAGTGAATTTAAGGAGTAATCAAAGATGTAATTGTACTTTCAAGCAAACCCCGAGGGGTGGCTCAGTTGGCAAAAGACCAACACTTCCACATAGGAGTTCAAAGTTCGAATCCCTCGAGGCCAAGGGTGAAGCCCCTTTCTATATTAATTATATGAAAGCTCCATTGAGGATGTAATCGTGGTGTGTGCAAGTTAGCCCAGATGGTCAACTCGTGATATTCTAGAGGATATTTGGGGAATGCGACCTATGTTTCGTCATTGTGTCTTCAAACATCATCTCAGGGAGGTTAATGCAGCCGCTGATTTTTTGGCTAGTTTGATTTCTAATGAGGCTGAAGTAGAAATTTAGGTTGAACATTTGCCAAACCGGCTCTCGAGCAAGGAATGGCTACAACTACTTTCGTTCCTAGATATTATGTAATATTTATATCATATTATTAATATAAAGCGCCTATTTAACCGGAAAAAAAGCTAGCACAGATGAACCTCATATTAAAAAAAAAAATTGTACTTTCAAGCAATAAAGTCTTCTTGGCTAGGAAATTTACTGATGATATATTGAAATTTCCATAAACAAACATAAAAGAATATGATCCAAATTTTTGGATATCCTATGTGATTGTTGTGATCCCTATTGAGCATATGTTTACTCCTTCCTTGTAGGAGATAGGCCATTGTCTACTATTATCTCCTCCGGATAATCTCCAAGTGCAAGTGCATGAATCCAAACATTCATCCATGTATGTGTTTATGATTAGTCATATGATTTCCTCTCATTTTCCTCAAGGCCAAATATTTCTTTTTTTCATGTTAAAAGGGAGTGTAATGATGTAGCAGACTTTCCTTCTGGTAAGGCCTTGTCCGTAGCGTGCCGGACTCTTTGGCCTATGTTAGATCCTGGGTTTCTTGATCTTTGTAATCTGGATGTCTTGCGTGGATCACGCGTTAATATATATACCCTTTTCTACAAAAAAAAAAAATAAAAAAATAAACCATGAATTTTGTTTTCATACTTCGTATTGTGTGTTGAGCTCTTATTCTTGAAGGTAAGAATTCAAGGATTCCATGAGCATTCGATGACTTCTAGCATACACATTTAATGCATAGCATAACAATCATTGAACACCATTCTTAAGGTTCTTATTCTTCAAGAAAAAATTTTCTTACCAAAAAAAAAATAAAAAAAAAAAAAAAAAAAAAAAAAAAAAAAAAAAAAAAAAAAAAATATATTTTTATATAAAAAAAAATAATATATATATATATATATATATATTCTTCAAGAAAAAATTTCGAGGATCTTGATCTTTTTCTTTTACCTTATGATAATCTTATTTAAACTTTACGCCAAAGCATGAACTTTGAGATATATTTATTATATTGTCTCATTTTAAGGTCCCCACCGAATCCCAAAAAAAAAAAAAAAAAAAAGAGGGGAATCGGTGACCGGTCCCAATCGATTAATCCAATTCGATCTTCTTTTGACAACCACGAATCTGGCGGCCCACCCATTGTTTGATTTTCCTAAACATAAACTGCCACCATACGAGCATCATCACGTGATGCACGGGACATGTCCTTAAATCCTCACCCTTGGAAGGGTATCAATCAGAGACATTCGCGCTTAATAAGAAAAGCCATCGTATGACGTGTTCGCTATCCAATCAAAAGAAGAGTTTAGTAAAGAGCGGATTTATTGGCGAAGGAAACGAGACACGCTATCCAAAATGCGAAAAGCCAAAATACCTGATATCTTAATACCGCTGCCGCGTCCATGGTTTCTTACACCCACCCTTTCGGTGGTAGTCCTACTCGAACAATTTTTCTACACGCCCCAGTTGGGATGCTGGGATGGACGTGTTTGCCACGTCAGTCTCCGCAATCCCAAGACGAAATCATGTTTAGCCATGTCAGACATGAATTAGCCACGTAATCTATACGTGTGTTCTACGTGTTGTGCCGGGCCTGTCCAGATAATCATACTGAGAAAGACACTTCAGCAGGGGTATGGTTTCGTCCCTGAAACGGGCATCATGGAATCAGATCCTATAATGTTTAAATATGTAGAGCAAGATTCTGGTCCGTCAGCTAGCAAGTAACGATGCAACAACGTTTATCGTTTCTCAATTCTCGCTGCATTTTTTAGCTACTGTGGTCTTCGGACCAATGGTTATACAGGAATTAGTGTCAAAACGTCGATTTCATCGAAGCTGGCTGAGTTTCCTATCGATTAGCTTCTGTGCAAACTATTATTTCCAGCCAATTTTAATGGAGCTCGAAGCCAGCACAACAACGGGCATTGGTTTGTGTTCTTCTCTCTTTCTCTGAAATTTCGATCAGGCTGTGTGATTCAAATGTTTCTTTAGCTTCTTGGATCTATTTCGTGTCGTTCTTTTATTCTGTATGTTTCTAATTTGATTATTTCCTCTGAAGTCGGATCCTTCGTGGTTTGAATTGTTCTTTTTCAGTTGTATTTGGAATGAGCAAATGTGTGTGCTGAACAGAACGACAACGAGAAAGAGAATCCACATTTTTCTTGTACAGTGAAAATGGTGTCTGCCGATGATTTCTTACTCTAATTCCTGAGAAGGCCTGGAGTTTAGTATTACGTTTGGTAAATGAGGACATTATTCACCTCGTTGATCAATCCCCTTTGACGAATACAATTCCCCTGTGACCTGGTTTTTGGATTTGTTTCTTCAGTGTATCTGTGATTCCATAATCTTCTTGCAAATAGTGGTCTCTTGGTGGCTATGACTGGTGGGAGAGATTTCAATCATATGATCAACCCAGCCAGGCTACCATCAATGGAGTTTTTGCGACTCCATCTTCAAGTAATAGGATAGGGATGATGCATTTATTGACTGTTTCCTGTGCATGATAAAATGGGGATGTGGTCTTTAATAAGTGGAAAGTAAGAGAGTTTGAAAATAACTTACATGAAATTGCATAGGTTATTTGTGAAAGCAAAGCATTTCTTGTAGATCCTTTCTTTTGCTCATATATTTTATGGAAACGTTCTTTTATTTGAGAGAAGAAAAAAATCCACGAGGAAGAGGGGGATCACAATAATAAGTGGTTGTGATGCAAATCCTGCACCTATTTCAGCTTATTTCCCTTAGAATCAGTCTTTAGGTTATGGGCCTTCCACCCTATGGGGTAAGTTGTAATGGAACTCCTTGGAGGACCCAAAATAGGGATAAATAGGAGCATAGGGATTCTTGAGAAACAAGTACATCTGAGGCATCCAGGTGGAATCACCAAAGGTAGGTCACACATGGTGGATTCCGGCAAATGCTTCACATCCATACATGGTGGATTTAGGCTCAGTTTGTTAGTTTATTTCATATTTTAGAGACTGAACCTGTTCAATGTTGGTTTGAATTAAGTTAGAGTTAGTTGGTCAATTTAAATTAGGGTATGAACCTTTTTATTGTAATCCCCTTTCATACTCCCAAGCAAATAGCAGGAGTTGTGTTATGTTTTAAATATAATTAGTTATCTTTTTCAGATTAGGTATTTGTAATTGGCTGATTGTAGCTGTATTTATACCCTCATCATGGGAGAATAAAGTAAGACTTGAGTAGCCAATTTTTGCATTGAGCAAACTTAGTCTGCTGCCTCCTTTCTTTGTGAGAGCTAGTTCTCTGGTTTTATAGTCTAGACAACCGAGTTGCTGGTGTTTAAAGTCCTGGTAGCTGATTGTACCTAGTGTTTAAAGTCCTAGTGCTGCTTCCCCTATTGTTTAAATCTAGAGTGTGGGCATAAGGTACTTGAAATCCTTTCTTGGCTGTGGAATCAGCCTTTGAATGTGATCTGCCATTACAAGCTGCAGCTTTGGGAATTGTGTCACTTGGTAAGGAGATCTCCCCTCCCAATCTCCTTTTCTTTACCCCATTAAATTCTGATTTTGTTTTTGGAGACCCCCCCCAATTCATTAGGGATCCTTCCACCTACTGTGCATGTTAAACGTGCGTGACGAGGTCAACCAGAGGGAGTTACACTTTACCATCTATTGGACAGGAGTAGGGACTTGTGACAGATCCATAGGGAAAATAGCTGGCAGTGAGCAATGCAGAAAGAGCTGGGACCCCTTGAAGCATCATGACTCTCGGATGTTCTCTCAGATTGGATTAGATTAGATTATAGGCCTGGATAAGAATTGGGAATGTGTTGTGTCCCAGAATTTGCACCCAAACCTGATCATACTCAGGACTAAGAGCTGTCAAAAAAATCATACCCCCATTCTATTTCACTTTCTTTCTGAAAAATGCCAACATCAATGTGGTGAATCCTGGGAAGAGGGTTGTAAAATTTCATTTGTAGCCCAACAGAAGTGAGGTCACTGTAATATGCAGAGAGAGACAATTCCCTCTGAATAGTATTGAACATTTTGACAAATCACATAGATCTGGACATAGTTCCCTGTTTCAGAAGAAGTCTGGCAAACAACACCCATAATTCTTAGCAAAATTTAATAGGACAAAGTTAGGACTGGTAGAAGCCTCCATGGATTTCATAAGAAAAGACGTCTCAAAACATTGCTAGAGGATCATGTGGCAGCAGTAGCTTGGTCTGTAGGCTTAGGACTGTCTGTGGTTACAAGGCCCTCATAATGATGTCCATGGAGAGTGAAAAAAACAGCGTCAAGACCATGGGAGGTAGTTCCAACCATTCAACTTACTGGGGCCTGGTAAAAGAGTATTGGAGTGCCCAAGAGTTGTTTGACAGACCAAGTAAATGTCCCTTAGCTTTCCCAGAGTATGGTACCCCAGTACAAAACTGGTGTTGTCCCCATGATAATTCAGAAAACTTAAGGTAACATAAATCATAGTATCCTTCCACAACCAAGAGTAAATTGGGAAAAAGATGACATCAGGATAGAAGCGAGGCAACAAGGAGGGTTGCAGCAGTGGCAGCAATGGTGAGAGGGAAGGTTGCCACCTACGGCATGGAGGCACTGCATCCCAATGGGATCATGGTGGAATGGTCATAGAGACTAAGGAGTCTCAGTGGTTGGCAAATATAGTGACTGAGAGAAAGATGGCTTTGACCTTAGTGTATGGAGGGGGGTAGCCTGAAAAACCAACAAATTAGATTTACATTGTGCAGAGGTCATCTACTATGCTAGATGAGGATGAAGAGCCTTTGAGGAGTGGCACTGGTGAAGATGGAAAAGAAAAAAGAAAACGAAAGAAATTCAAGGATTTTGGGCTATGATACCAAGTTGATTTCAGAGTTGAGAATAATTCTGATTTCTCATCATAACAACAGAGACCTGCTTTATTTATAATGACTTGCATCCCAAGGGCAAAATAGCTAACAATGACAAATAACAATAATAATAAAACCCTAAAGATACCTAAAGTAAGTAAGAACTCCAATTCTAAGGTTTCCAACAATTTGTTGACAGTACAAAATTAAAAGAAAGAATGAGGAATTCTAAAGGGTATAAAATTCAATATGAAATTGTTCAATGCTTTTAGTAGCGTATTACTAATTTGTTGTGAAAAATAATTGGCAAAGTTCACACCACATAGGGTATTCGCCCGTTGACCTAACAACATAAATAAGAAAAGAACAATCAACAAAACTACATATTATGAACTTAGGGAGGAAACTGCAATGAACAAATAGATTGCATAATGTTTAAATTAAGCGTCCTTCAATGTGTGTTTTTCTGAGTTCTGAGTCAGAGTAAAGTGATTACTATTGTGAAATCAATTTTAAATGTGTGTTTTGTCTGAGTTCTGAGTCAGAGTAAAGTGATTACTACTGTGAAATCAATTTTAAAGGATCATTGTATACATAGCGTAGGTCTTGTATCTAACATGGCCTCAAACAAAATTGATTGGAGGGCAAGAATCCATGTGGCAGACCCCATTTAGTTGGACAAGGTTTATTGTTGTTGTTGTTGTTATTATTGAACCAAATCCTTTTCCTCCTTTCTCTCCGGCTCCTACTTCCTCTCTCCCTCCCCCTCCACTGCCCCCCTCTCTCCTGCCAACTGTTGTGAGCCCTCCTCTAATGCATCCACAGATAAAATATCTTCCAGTAAGGAGTCTAGGAAGTTATAGGATTACTATAGAAGTATAGATGAGAGAAGTTTTGCCATGTTTTAAAATGTTCTTGCATTTGAAGTGTGGAATTATCCTAGAGCTAGAGTAACAGGGAAAGACCACCTAAGCTAACAGGTCACTATGAAAGTTGTAGTATGCAGTTGCATAACAGGCTTAACAACAGCTCATGATTCTCACCCGTACTGTCAAGTTTCTGTGTTACTTGTTCTGAGTTTGTTATTCTGGTGTTTTAATATGGTTTAATGTTATTGATACCAAAAAAGCTTTGTGAAGACAGAAGACTTGTTGGTACAAGATATAGCCAATTATAGAAATGTTAAGGCTCCTCCTTAGATTAGCCCTCTAAGCTAACTTACACCAGCATTTTTCTGAGACAGGCAGGGGGTGCAACAAGTGATGGGCAAGGGTGTGCCGTGGGTAGTGGAAGAGACAAAAGGAGGTTGGAGGTGGGGGGGGGGTAAGCAGAGGGAGCGGTAGCGGAGGGAGATCCAGAGGGGAGGGTGAGGCCGTGAGCATAAATCCTTTTGATGCCTTCAAAACTGCATCAATTAGTGTTTTTGAGAATTAATGTTAAAGTTGTAGGTTCTCTCTCTCTCTCTCTCTCTCTTAGAGAATTAATGGGAGATATTCATGTTAGGATGACCTTCCTCTTAGAGAGGACAGAGAGAACTTAGTAGATTTGTTACCTTTTAAACAACTCTATATATACAGTAAGAACTCAGAGGAACTACAATTGGGATTTGTTGCTATAATTAATTATTTCAACAATCTTTCATAAGTCCAATCCAGCAATTAGCATTTAAGTGTGTGAATGCGCAATACACACGTGGCGAAGCCATTAACTAGTTTTTGCAATTGGTGGTTGCCGAAATTAAGGACTATAATATCTACCAGTGCATACGTTTCAAGCAAGATGATTTTTGTGACTTCTCAATGCCAGGTTCTCTGCCTTGCTTGCAAACTCTGCTAATGGAGACAATAGAGTTGATATATGATTGACAAAGGTAACCAAAAGTCTTGGATTAGTTGTACTCGTGCCTGAAACATGTTAGTTTTAGAGATGATAGTTCAATGGTTCTCTTGAAAATAAATAACAACTTAATGCTAAATAGAGGATTATATACTATCAGCTACGTATTGGATCATTTTGTAGTATGAACACATAATGGAATATGGCTTCTACTTTTTTCAAAATATGCTTGTATTGTATATATTTCTGTATACATCTATTCTATTCCAGTTCAACTAATGAAGCTTGAAGTTTGATTAGGTGCTCAAAAGGCTATAAAGACTCTGCCCAGCCCCATTGAATGGCATGACTTAATTCCTGATGCATGTAACACATTCTTTTTGAACATCTAGCTGGCCCTCTAGTAATAAGAGTCCTTCTACCTTGGAATGGGTACCTGACTAACAAAGAGAAAGGTGAGAGATAAACTTAGAGGTTTTAATGGAATAGTTATGTCATCTGGAAAGGCAAAGGGATTCACATTTGTCGATACCCCACATAAACTTTGGTCATGATAAATCTGAAAAAGAGAGAATTATCTTGGCAGCTGATATCTGAAACTCTTGAGTACTACACCTCCATCTGTCTGAGTTGAAGTAACCATACGATTCTTTTTTAATAAATCCAGAACTGACAGAGGAAAGGAGCAAATGGTTGGTAAGAAATTCATGTTTTCTCAATCCAGCAGACTCTCTAAACATATCTGATGGGAAACAGTAAGACACTAGGAAAATCAAATACGTTGTCAAACTTCTGAATGTGCTTTTTCACTTGATCTTCTTTTTTTTCTCTTTCTTTTCTTTCTAAGATGAATATTTTCTCTTTTATTTATATTGAAAAGTCACCTAGCTTCACAATGAACTGTTAATTATGAAGTAAAGGGGCATATGCAGGAACCCTATTTGCAATCTGGAATATTTTGTTGCATCTATAGTTGTCTGCAATTTTGCTTCACAGTGGAACTAAGATGCTTGGTTTCTTTGTCCAACTTTAGGCATAATATTGTTATTGATGTGTTAAACTTCCTTTATTCTGATTCTTTCTGCTGAAAAGTAACCCTTTTGTCTCACATTGGGAGTTGTGATACAGGCGCATAGAGCACCTCCTGGATATGTTTTTGTAGTTTGGCTAACCAGAGGACCTGTCTATGTTGTAAGAATATCCTTTGACCTCTAACACTAGGGTGATATAGTCGCTTTGGAAACTTGAAATCATTCCCAGAAGCAGGAGTGTTTTCTACAAATGTCACTCCTGTCAAAGTTACGCTGCATCACTGTAGATGTCACTGGCACCCTTCTGGCTTACAAAGGAGAACTCGGTGACTACTACTGCATGGCAGCCAAAGCTGTTGGACTGCCATGTCCAGATTATAAGCGCATGCATGAGGGCTTCAAAGACGCATATACTGAGATGGCAAGACAATATCCTTGCTTTGGTCATGAAGCAAAAATGCCAAATATCATCTGGTGGAAAACATGTGTGAAGGATTCCTTCGTCAGGGTAAATATGTTTTACAATCCTTGGATCATTGTGCTCAAGTATTATCTTACCATTTCTGTGAATATAAATCTGTTTGTGCTGACAGGCAGGGTATGATTATGACAATGAGACATTTGAGAAGGTATTCAAGCGCATATATTCAGTTTTTGGATCCTCTGCACCTTATACCGTCTTTCAGGATTCCCAGCCATTCCTGAGATGGTTACGTGAACAGGGGATCATTGTTGGAATTGTCAGTAATGCTGAATATCGGTATCAGGATGTTATTCTTCCTGCATTGGGTCTGAACCAGGTAAAATATGTGTTTGTCAACGCATTACGTAGTCTGAAATCAATTACATCTATTTGCTTGTTGTATTTTAGGTTTTCTTGACTGAAACTTGATACATGTTTGAGAGTTGACAGGCTCTTGAAATGATTCATTGAATGAAGGTTATAACCTGATTGACTTGATTGAAGTCATTCGATTTTATATCATTTAGTTAAGACTGAATAATTTAAAATTTCCTATGCATCCTTTTTGTTTTTATGTCTGTTCTATTAGAGATTTAAAAGCTGAAGAAACCACCTTATCTATCCATTTGTAACATTTTCTGATGGCTAAGCACCATCATATGTTTGTTCAAGAATGGCATGTGAACAACCTGACTTCCTAACTGAGTTGGAACTTCGAGCAGTTATATCTTTTTAATATATGCCTGTCATTGCAGCATTCTGAGAAGTTTCATTTGTATGGTATTTGCTCATTCAGGGATCGGAGTGGGACTTCGGTGTGTTTTCTGGCCTAGAAGGCGTTGAAAAGCCAGACCCAAGAATCTATAAGATTGCACTGGAAAGAGCTGGAAATGTTGCACCAGAAGAAGCCTTGCACATTGGCGACAGCATGCGTAAGGATTATCTTCCAGCAAAGAGTGTGGGAATGCATGCACTGCTGCTGGATAGGTTCAAGTCACCTGATGCTGACAGTTGGAGGAAATCTGGTGCCGTCGTGCTTCCCGACTTGGTGGCTGCACAAGCTTGGCTTTCATCAGAGGGGGAACCTCATTGCGAGAATGCCTATCCTTAAGATGGTAAATCGAAGAGGAACCTCATTGCGAGAATACCTATCCTTAAGATGGTAAATCTCTGAAGGATGAAGTCATGATCACAAACACTAGTCAGTTTCCTGCTAAAATGTTAACAAAATATTTACCTTTAGTGGTAATTCTTAATCCCCATACACAAAAGTCTGGCAAACCCTGCTGGTAGTTTGATTTTACTTGGTTTTTCATTTATTTTCAATTTCATGTTTTGAATTGCACTTGGATCTTGCCTCTGTACTTTTTGATTCAATACAATAGACAACTTATACATTGACCCTGATGTGGAAAATAAAGATGATTCTCAGAAATATTTGACCCTTATCTTATTCTCAAGAATCATTTTTCTTGCACTCTTTTTGAGCACACATGTTGAATGATGTCTGAATAGATCATTTCTACAAGAAAGAAAAGCGTGTTTAAACTAGGTGCGGGAAAAAAGTAAGTTTGCGGATTATATGATGCCTTTTAGGTGTCAATAAGAAAATCCCCATATATGGATACATGTAGATGTGTATTTATGGGTAAAATACCTACTTTAAAGACGAATAAATGCATCTGAGAGAGAGTTTGTTTGTTGGTGTGTCCTATTATTCATACTTCATCAAAGGGAACTAAGGAACTTGGTAGCTCTAAAAGATGACGCAAAAAGAGTGTTGCAGAAATGCAGCCCTATGCAATGAAGTTCAAAGACAAAAATGGCATGCAGATGCCAAGGATCAGACACTAAAGTAGGAAGGCAACTCTAGCCTACAGCAGCGCCCCCCCCCCCCCCCCCCTCTCCAACACACACCAAAAAAAAAAAGAGCCGTGAACTTAATTATGCTTGAGATGGCGTCTCAAGTGCCATCAAAGGTCAGCTCAGTTGGTAACGACGAGTGCTTCCCAGTAGGGAGGTCAGGGTTCAATCTTTCTTGATGGTATACGTAATAGCCCCCACCTCCTATAAAGCACATTTAAAAGGAAAAAAATAAAAGAGAAGGAGAGATGGACTGGATCAGACTCCTTTTGTTTGCCTAGTTGGGAGTGATACAATTAGATGCCTGGAGTTAGAACCGAGGATATCTATATCCCCACACCAAGAGTTTCCACCCAGACGATATAAGGAATGCTATCTTAATTTAAAATATGGATGCTTTCTTGATTTTATTTTGAGCTTCCTGTTGTCTCTCAATTTGTTACGTATGGAAACCTTAATCTGTGAAGCTTAAGCCAGCTAACTCTGGTTCTCTACAGAAGTGTTTTACACGTCCTTCTGTTGTTTCTGTCAGAGGCTTGGATCTATATTTTCTTTCTGTTCTCCATTCTTACTTGTAATTATTAGTGGTTGAATGGTTCTGAATTTCTCACATTCTAGTCAGGTGAACATTTTTCTGTTTATTTTATTAACAAAGATTCTGGCTATGATGATGCCTTTTACTCGTTCCCATAACCATATTATAGGTATTAGTTTTCGTGTTCCACTTTAGGGTGATCTTGTACAGGCTTCTACGATATCTCTAAAAATATTTGGGGGTCTAACCCGTGGAGTTAGTTCCTGGAAATCGGTGTTATCCGAAATTTTACACCAGAAGTTCATCATCACCTGTTCATTTTTCAATAAACAGTAGCTTCCAGTAGTGACAAATTTGTTCTGGCCAAACTCCTAACCTGATTTGGGTGATCATACATAACCTTTTACTCAGTTAGTGATAGAAAAGTGTTGGGAGAACCAGTGTGGGTTTATCTGGGACTGGGTTCCAAGTGGAATGTTGCACAAGAATCATTCTGGAAATTACTTTTTATTTCCAGGCTAACTTCTAATTACATGATTGTTTCCACCCAGCAAGTGGCCTGTGGTCTTTGTCGTGGGTTCTCTTTTTCTGTATGGAGGTTTCTGTTGTTCAATCTTATAGGGTAGACCTTTTAGCTGTGCCGGCTGCTTAACCCCATACCTAATGCAACTTCAGGTTACATGATCATTTCCACCAAAGCATTAGCTTGCTTTGAACTATTGAATTGGCAAGTTCCAGATTGAAATCATGATCTCTAAATTATTAGGAAATTAATGTTGAATTTCTTTAATCCTATTTTTAAGATGGTACATCTCTAAACTATGAAGTCATGATCACAAACACTAGTCAGTTTCCTGCTAAAACGTTAGCAAAATATGACCTTAAATAGTAGTTCTCAATTGCCATACACAAAAGTCTGGCAGACTCTGCTGCTAATTTTGATTTTACTTTGTTTCATTTATTTTCAATTTCATGTTATGAATTGCACTTTGGAGCTTGCCTCTATGCTTTTGGATTCAAATCAGTAGACATCTTATACATTGATCCTGACATGTGGAAAATACAGATGGTTTACCGTTGTCTTATTTTTCAAGAATTATTTGTCTTGCACTCCTTTTGAGCACACTTGTTGAATGATGTCTGAATAGATCATTTCTACAAGAAAGAAAGAAAAGCGTGTTAAAACTAGTTGTGGGAAAAAAGTAAGTTTGCAGATTGTATGATGCCTTTTAGTGGTGGCAATACAAAATCACATATATGGTTACATGTAGATGTGTATTTATGGATAAAAAAACCTACTTTAAAGATGAACAAATGCATCTAAGAGAGAGTTCGTTTATTGGAGTGACCTATAATTTATACCTTAGCAGAGGGAACTTAGAGGCAGCTGGTAGGTCTAATAAATGATGGAAAAAGGGAGATGCAGAATGTGGTCTTATGCAATGAAGCCCAAAGACAAAAATGGCATGGAGTTGCCAAGTTTAGAGGCTCTTAAGGGAGATGCAGAATGTGGTCCTATTGGACTTTGACATGTAATAGCAGGATTCCTTAGTAGGCCTAAAATATCTGCAGAAGCCCTAGGTGATGGTGATGATTATTCAAAGATCTGTTGGTTTTGATGTAGATTTAGCCAGAGTTCTAAAGAAAAATGATGAGTCAAATACTCAGCTGTGGAGCTTGACTAGTTGGGAGTAAGAGAATTGGATGCCTGAAATTCTAGCCGACAATATCTATATCTTCACATCAAGAGCTTCCACTCAAACAATATAGGGGAATGCTACTGTAATTTAAAATTTGGATGCTTACTTGATTTTATTGAAGCTTCCTAAAGTCTCTCTATATGTTATGCATGGAAACCATGATCTGTGAAGCTTAGCTTAACTCTAATGCTCTGCAGAAATGTTCTAGACGTCCTTCCCTTGTTCATGCAGAGGCTTGGATCCATTTTTGCTTTCTGTTCTCCATTCTAACTCGTAGTTATTAGAGGTTGAATGGTTCTGAATTTCACACACTTTTGTCAGGTGAACTTTTTTTGATGCCTTTCACTCGTCGACATAACCATATTATGGGTGTTAGTTTTCCTGTTCCACTTTAGTGTTTATCTTCTACAGGCTTCTGTGATGTCTAAAAATACTTGGGGGTTGAACCCGTGAAGTTTCTTCTGCAAGTCGGTCTTACCTGGAAATTTCCTCCAGAAGTTCATCATTACCTGTTTTTTTTTCTTTTCAATAACAGTAGCTTCAAGTAATGATAAATTTTTTCTGGCCAATCTCCTAATCTGATTGTGGGTGATCATAACCTGTTACTCTGTTAGTGATAGAAGATCCAGGGAAAAATAATGTATATGATATCGGAAGTGTTGGGAGAACCAGTGCAGGTTTTATCTGTGACTGAGTTCCAAGTGGAATGTTGCACAGGAATCATTCAGGAAATTTCTTTACATGATTTACATGATTGTTTCCACTCAGCAAGTGGCCTTTGGTTTTTGTTGTGGGTTCTTTTTTCTCTATGTAGGTTTGTGTTTATCAATCTTATAGGGGAAGACCTCTTAGCAGTGCCGGCTGCTTAAAGCCATACCTACTGCAACTTCAGGTAACATGATCATTTCCACCAAAGCAGTAGCCGGCTTTGAACCTACTGACTTGGCAAGTTCCAGATCGAAATCATTGTTAACAAACGATTAGGAAATTTATGTGGGATTTCTTTAATCCTATTTTTTTTGGGGTTCCCATGTTATGAAATCAATTTAATTCTTTTGTTCATTGGAATGTGGGTGGCATTTTCATAATTCAAAAAGGAAAAATGTGTGCGTCATCTTCATTATGCTGTGTGAGGTATGAACAAAAAGAAATGTTGTGCAAGGTTAGCAAATTCCTTTTTGTAGCTTAGTGGGTGGACTTCAGCATTACATCCATTGACTTAGCATAGATGAAGAAATCAGGGTCAAGAGATACAAAATGGTAGCAAATTCCTCACATCTAGTAGTTATCTGAAGATCATCAACCCATCATATCAAGCTCTCTGCTTCATTAGGGAAAGCTGTCTTTCACTAAGAACCAAGTCATGGTTGTCATGGATCTTCAAATTGTCTAACAGAAATCTTCAAATTTAAACGCCATTGTGTAGTTTCCACTTGTTACTTCTTTAAGTAAAGCGTTCCCAGCTTCCCAGACTCAAATTGATAAAAATCCAGAAGGTTTACTGAGTTAAGATGATTGACATTAACCCTTGTTGATGTTAAAGTTAAAAGTCCAAAATGGTGGCCCAAGGGCACCACTGCCGTTTAGAATATCACACCTTCAATGATTGTAGGTTAGGATTTCCTGGTTCTGTTTGTTCATAAAAGTGAAAAAAGAACAAATGTTACTTTCTGAATTTTCTGATAATTATATCTTGAGATGAACCATCGCAATCTTATTTATTAGCGAACAAATGCAGATGGTATCTCTCTCAAGAATGGGATCTCTCTCAATTCTTGAGCCCACACTAGAACAGGACTACCCAGTCCCTGGATTTTGCTTATTGTCCTGAACCATTTAGCGCGATTTTGGGCCATTGAATTGCACAACCGCTGGTTTCTCAACAGTCGAGACTAAATATTCTATCGAAATCTCGACTCGATGGCCCCACAATGTCTTGCCGAATGGTTCAATGCATTTATGGTACTGAACCCAAACAAAATGCCAAGTCCGTGCACTATTTATTTAGAAAGCTGGCTGATGGGATCTCCCGTGTGAAATTTTTCAATGCTATTCCCCACCCTACTTGTACAACTTGAGACAAAATTAGATTCGCCTTGGATTGTTATTGTCAACTTGTAAGAAAACATTTACATGTGGGAAGTGGAAAAATATTTGATTAAGTCAAACACTGCTCACTTCATGGTTTAAAGTATCTCATAATATGAAAATGCATATCCATATTAGATACAGTCGATATGATATGATGTCTTTTTCTTTCTTCGTTTCTTTGAAGAACTACTTATATGGCGCAATGCCAAACTGTATTTCTTCGTTTCATTGAAGAATTACTTATATTGTGCAATGCCAAACTGTATTGGGCAATACCTGAATACACTACAATATTAGGTACAAAACAATACGTCTCTTAAACCATATGATAGTTGATACTGATACTTCAACGTAATCCTTTTGTGGAATGACCTTACATCGTGGTTTTGGAGTCCCACAACACCACCTGCAGATTTGTATCTTTACATTACTTGAGAATGAAGATTACCCTCCAAACTCATACCTAGTTACATTTCTACTTACTTGATATGATCTCTATTCTATCCTTCTTCCATCTCCATGTACTTCCCCTTCTTTCTCTGCCTTCGAAATGCTGCTGCTGTCCATGGTAGCAATCACTTTCGTTGTGGTTGCAGAAGAGGGAATCTCGCCGTCTGTTTCATCTATGCTGTTAGAACCCAGAGCCATCTCGGTTTCTGCTGCTGCTGCAGCTTCCCTGAATTTGCTGTAAATGTCACTTTGGTAGAACTTCCTTGTTCTTAACACCAAAATGATGGAGACAGCACAGCCAAACAATGTCACCGCCGTGATTATCAGGAATGAAAGCTTGTAACACACCACACCTGTGCAGGTCAACCCTTTCCCAGCCTCTCTCACCTTGCCCAACGCAGCCAACTGCTTCGTCGCCTCTTTGTCGTATAAATATCCGGCGAGTTTCACATTCAGAATGTATAACCCAATTGGGCTCGCAACCGAACCAAAATTGTACAAAGTGGAGTAATACTTTAACCCAAATAGCTCAGAAATTATGGCGAATAGCAGCGGCCATTGCGCTCCAAAACAGAAACCAATGATCACTGATGCAAAATAGAGGCCGTTGGGAACTCCGAAAGCGATCAAGAGGTGGCCGGCGCAGGAGACGAAGAGGGTTATCGTGAGCATAAGAGTTCTTGGAAACTTGTATTTCTTTAGGAAGATTTCTGAAACGAAACCCGCCACCACTCTTCCCAGGTAGTTCCAAATGCTCACGAGAGAGACAAATGTGCTTGTACTACGAGCTGGGTATCCCAGGGAGAGACCAATCTGACCCAGATTGTCGATCGCCGTCAATGTTCCTCCGACACCGCAGGTGGTGGCGACGAAGAGAATCAACATGTCTACGCTGAACAGAGCTTGTAAAATGGTGTAGTCTTCACCTCTGTCTGGTGCCCTGAATACGTTGGCACAGCAAGATCCTGTCTTTGTTGATTTTTCTTGTGGTGCTGGTGGCGACACTACTACTTCCGGCGTTGGCTTTTCAACTGTAATTTTCAACGGCGGGGAAGAAGGAGAATAAGGTTGAAGAGCTTGTCTCTTCTTCTTCCACATGAAGATTTCTTCTCTAAAAACGACAGCAAGTGGAAGGAAAAGCAGGGCAATGACAGTTGTAGCACTCAAACTGTACCCAGTTCGATTGAACTGGAATTTCTTCTCTAGAATGATTATTATCATGAGAAACCCAGCAAGGGAGAGTGAGATGTAGAGGAAATTATAAAACACCTTGAGCTCGTTCGACTGTCGAATCACTTTCATGATTCGGATGGTTCGAACAAAAGCGAAAGAGATTACAGCAGGAAGCCAACCAATGAGCAAGATAAGTGATTTTGGGTCATCACCATAGACGGCATGGTAGATTTGGGTCATGAGAGCACCACTAAGACCCACAAAACCTTTCAGAAGCCCCAACACAACTCCTCTGCTTTCAGGGAAGTTTTTGACACAGGTGACCAGAGCTCCTGTGTTGGCGAAGGACTGAGAGTTAGCACCCAGGCAGATGTAGAGACACATATGCCATACTTGGGGTCGAGGAATGGAACCCTTTACGGAGAGCCAAATCATGAGGTACCCACAAAGATTCATGACGGCGCCGATGACTAGCACCACCCAAGGTGGTGTTACTTCATTGATGAGGCCTGAAAGAACACCGACGTTGGCACCCACATCTTTGAAGAAACTCAACAAGTTGAGAGTGGTTTGGTCATAACCAAGAGATGTTTTGATCTCGTTGGAGTAGAGACCAAACATGTAAGTAGCTCCAGCAGCTGACATGATTAGAAAAGATGCAAACACCATGAACCATCTTCCTGACAGCACTTGCCCTGTCAAACTCCTCATATCTCTCCATGATTCCATATCAGCTGCTGCTATAACCAGCTTTCTCTCTCCCTCTCTGTAGCTCAAGCTCAACACTTGTAGGAGTTGGGATTCATGAATCGGGGTTGGCTACTTCTCATTGATGACTGTATTTATTAGATGAAAATTCCAAATGATAGCTCTGACATGAATGTAATTAACAACCAACTTGGAGGATTTTACTTGACCTTCATGGTGTCTACCGTCGGATTCACATCACATGGATTCTATTAAATGTGTATACAGTGTTTCGAGTAGTTGAGATTTAATGAAATCCAAGTGGCGTGTATTCAACTATGCACACCACAGGCATTACTATATAAGAAGCATCACACAAGCCAAATCCAAAGACTTCATTGATTGACTTAGAGGTGGTGCTAACTTCAAGTTTGTGACACCCACCTTGTGAAAATCACAGGAAACTTCATTGGTGTAATCCTTAAAAAAAATTCTCTTGAATTAATTAATCTATCTTAAAGGAAATATTGATAATAACAAGAGAAAAAAAAATTAATTAGTGCCTACAATGTGCTATCATGTGTTCAAACACATGTTATTCCTACCAAAAAAAATAAGATAGTTCAGAATTATGATCATTCGAAATGATTATTGTTGTATAAAAAAAATATAACAGTTAGTTCAAGTAATCTACTATATAATTGTGAAAATAATACAATATTGTGTATTTTATTTTTACTCCTGTTGATAAATTTACCTAATATTCAAAGAGAATCAAGTAAACTTAATGGGTCTCCTGAGCACTATTTTTTTGTTTTTGGGTCAAGGTAGTCGGTAGTCGGTAGTGTTTGTTTTAAATGTGCAAATTGAATTTGATGTATTATTTTAATTGTGAGGTGTTAAAAGAAAATTCTGCCAAATCAGGAAACAAAAGAATCGTGAACAGAAATTATTGAAATCGTCTACAAAAAGGAAAAGAAGGGTTGAATCCAAATACCCATGTGTTTAGTTTAGTTTAGGTTTCCGTCCATCTCATGGTTCATCTTTGGATTCTCGATAAGTTGGGATCAGTTTTTCTTGATTTGATTTTTTTTCTTTTTTATTTGATATCTATTTATAAGTCACATCAAAGAGTTGGTAATTAAATTTTAAAAAAAATGATGTCAATCATAAATCGAAAAAGCTTGGATCCTGCGCATTAAATGCGTAGGATCATCAAGTCGAAATTTCGGCCATAGGATCCGATATTTCGGTAGAGATTTCTATCTCGATCGTTGAATTTTGACGGTCAAGATCGAAATTTCGACCGAAATTCCGATCCTTCCGTCCAAAGTGAATGGCTTGATGGTCCTGCGCATTGTGCAGACCCAAGCAAGGTCCATTAGTCCTTACTTAAGTTGGGGTTAAATTCTTGACTATCCACTTAAATGGGAAAATTTTGATATTACTTTTTACTTTTTTGAAAATTTCTCATCTATTGTTTAGTTTCTATGCTTAGATGGTTAGTTTTTCAAATTTAAAGGGTCGACTGGTCAAAATATCCCTCTATTTGTCAAATTATTAAAATGTCTTCTTTCTCACTTAAGTGACCCAAACATGAAATCCCTTCACCTATCTTTTTCATATACCTCACTAGAAACCCCGCCACCTTAGGCAACCACCACCCTTCCCTTCCCTTGCCGGTGACCACCGCCCATTCCCTGACCTCCATGTTCTGATTTACCAACAGATTTGCAAGCTTGATATCTCTTTGAACAATTTTCTTTGAGTGAAAGTAGCTGAGATTGTTCAATAGTTGATGAGCAATGGAGGAGAGTAAGAACCCTGAAAAAGTTCCTTTTTTTTGGAGAGATTCAAGGGCTCCTCCGTCCATGTATTTCATGAGAATTGCGAGTCTCCAAAGGGTTTTTCAAAAATTCCATGGCAACGAACAATGAAAGATGAATATGTACGGTGGAGGATCTCCATCTCACGAAAGAGCTAGCGGTAAAATGTGGTGTCGCAGTCTCCTTGGATAATTTTGAGGGCGTTAATCATGGAAGTTTGTTTGTGACAGACTTGGTAAACTATGCTACTGTTACCATGACCGAGGACTTTGAGTTTTTCTAGATCAGAGAGATGATCGACTTTAGTAGTAGCGAAGGAAAGCAAAGTTGGGGGAAGTGAGGGTGGCGGTCGGCGGAATCAAGCAAAGGGAGTTGGAGATTAAGATTGCGGTGTTGTCCAATTAGAGCCATTATTCTAGATTTGGGGGATCTGAGTTCGTTCTAGTGAATGGAAGGATTCGAATGGAATGATTGAAGAAGCAGGAGTGGAATTACTTTTATATAGCAATTGCAGGGGAGGGGCAGTGGTCCCCGGCAGGAGAAGGGTTGTGGTTGCCGACGATGGTAGGGTTTCCGACAAGATATAGGATGAAGATGGGTGTTTGGGGTTGAGTCACTTAAGTAACTCAGAAGGCATTTTAGTAATTTGACAAACAGAGGGATATTTTTTTGTCAATTGACCACATAAATTTGAAAACTTAACATTCAAAACGTGAAAATTTAATGGCGAATAACTTAGAATCTTCAAAAAAGTGAAAAGTGGATAATTTGAAAATTTTCCCCCTTTCGTGGGTAACAGTCAAGGATTTAGGCCCAACATAAGTAGATAACATTAAAAAAAAAAACTCTAATAATAATAATATATTTTAAAAACAAAATTGAAAAAGAGGAGGAAAAAAAAGACTTGGAACTCATCATCTTTAGGTCTTTCAATAAGACTTAAATTGATCATGGGAGGAAAATGTATTCAGCTTGATGAACGTTGAACAAGTTTATAAGTAAAAAATAACAACGTGATTGCGTATATGGTGCCTCAGATCTCTCCATGGATTCCATTTTATGCTTTTATACTAATAATAACAAAACTAGAGTTGCTGGTTTATTCTTCTTCTTCTTCCTTAAAAGATGGAGCCACAATTAATATAACTCAAAGCAATTCAGAATAAAATGCATACCTAGCCGTCCTATCCCATTTAATGTTTTGGGATGGTTAGGGATGCGATAAAAGATTCAAAGTGTTAGGCTGTAATCTTATCTATATTAAAAATATAAAATAAATTTGAGATTGCATCAATGACATGTTTGATTACAATTGGTGCAAAAAAGTCTTCTACCTTATAAACAGTCATGGCTTGGATCAAACCAATCACACTCCCCCCCTGCCCAAACAATAAAAAAACATACATATTAGTATATCTTTCTTTGCACCAAAATATGTTGGACAGTACGATAAACTATTCAATAGAAAACAATGCTTCTCTTCAAAACCGACCAATTATGATACTCGACATCATTACTTTGCACCTCGCTTGAAACTACTCACATGAGGCGTTTAATATATTCCACTGCTTCTAAAGAGTTAAAATAATTGCTCTAGCAAAAAAGACCTGCGCCTTTTAGTGAAGAAGTTGTAGGTTCGACTCTTGCTGATACGTCTCCTCTGAAGATATAGTCGAGGTGCGCGCAACCTGACCTGATGAAAAAAAAAAAAAAAAAAACAGTTACCATTGAATCTCTTCTTCGTCTTCTCCCTTTGCTCTGACAATTATAGCAAGTAATCATAGTAATAGTCTAAAAGTCAACTATTGGACCACACAAGATAACAATAGATGGACTGTAATCCAACTGTATGGCTATTAATATATTGATGCGATTCTTGGAAGTGAAAACAAAAAAGAATTGTCCCATTTTGATGTAACATTGGGAGAAAACATTGAACCTTCCATCCACAAGATATCTTCATTTTTTTTTTTTTTGGTAGAGCAACAGATATTTTCATTAATGTGTGAAGATCTTGATCATCAGAATAAGCTTAACATGCTAGGAATCAGTGAAGATCAGTTGTCGTTGTCGACTGATAAATTAGTTCATGAATCAACACAATTCAAGCCCACATACACAAAACCAAGTATTTAATTAATGCATCCCAAGGATGCTTCTCCATTTACATTTTTACCTAGATTTAGATCATTTGCGTATGTGCAGGGTGTGCGTCTGTATGCTGAATATTCTGCCAGTAATGTCAAGCAATCAATCGAAATACTATAGATAAGACATAGACACGTGCCCTGCTTGGACGCAGAGGATCTATTTGCTCCTTTAGACGGTTCGGAGAGAGTCTTAGACCTGACCTTCTAGAATATCATCAAAGTACACAGTGAGGAGTCATAAATTAAAGAAGCATTTGACTTCTCCACCAGACCACTAAAGTTTCAAAGCCAACGTGCCAAAGACCAGTCTTTGGAGCTACCATGAAAATGAACTTTAAGTAGTTCACACACATCAAACCCATCCATATTGACTTAAGGGTCATAAATGGCGGTTGGGTTTGATGCAGAGATGAAGTTGATGATATTCAAAAGTAGAGATTATCTTCTTGATCTTATCTCCCACTTATATCAGATACGTCGATGTCACGTATATCTACACACAATGGCGTTAGGTGTTTTATTCTTTTATTTGACCATCAAGAGATAGATACCAAACAGAAACTCACTTGTTTGGGCTTCTGGGTGTGGTGGGATATTGAATCACTATCAGGCTTAGTGACTGCATGATGACACCAACATGATGATATGAGTAATTGAGTATTGGTTGCTTATTATTCAACGTTTGTTTTGTTTTGCTCTGCTCTTCTTCAATTCTATTGTTTTGTTTTTCTCTCTTCTTCAATGTTCTTGTTCTTGTTCTTGTTCTTGTTTTGACAGATCAAATATGCTGAGATGAGATAGCATTTTGGAGTTAACGCACGGCATGATGACAATGGAGGATCAAAATTCCAGTTTTTCTACAAAAACTTATTGGTTTCTAACGGTTTCTTCTCACTTTAGCACACTGACACCCGAGGGGTTATTGAATTGAGAGGGAAAGAAAAAGAAAATAAAGATGGGAACGATCTTGGTCTTCCTTCAACTTGGCGAATAGACAGAGACAAGTTTACAAGTCTCTAATCCAATTTTCTCAATTATTTGGTGAAGACTTCAAATTAAATTACGTCACGTCACCATCAATTTGTTCCGTATTAATTCCTAGTTATTTCAAATCTTAGCTCATCGACTAGTTATAACATAGCGAGTAATTGTGATTAACTCTCATTTAATCAATTTATTGTTCTTAATCTCCTAGTGACATCAAAGTCCTCATCCAACTCGAAAGTCTCACATATTTAGTTGAAAGAATCACTTCGAGCACACCAATAAAGAAAGTTGACCAAAAGTGAGTCTTTTATTAAATTAATTATACGATGGAAGAATGTCAAAGTATTATCATCTTTTATTCATGTCCAATTCAATCTAAAACTGATGACGAGCCAACGAATACCTGATTTTTTAGGTAAAAGGTCAGCTAGAAGAAAAAGAAAAATGAAAATATAGTTTACCAGGGGGAAGAGGAGACCACTTGATTAAACGAACTACATGTAATTCAACTCTCATTTCTAAGGCGGTAAAGCTTTTCTAACCCCTTCAGATGAGTGTGGGTTGTGGAGGACCCATCTCGATAAGGTAGATTAAAGATGAACTCCTTTAATAGAAACATATGATTCCATTTTCTTTCAGACCTGATTCTCCAGAGAGATTTTCCAGAACTTTAACAGCATGGGCAGTGGCATTAGACAGATGTTTGATAAAAGTTCAA
Organism: Hakea prostrata; assembly: GCF_041222555.1. Taxonomy (NCBI): domain Eukaryota; kingdom Viridiplantae; phylum Streptophyta; class Magnoliopsida; order Proteales; family Proteaceae; genus Hakea; species Hakea prostrata. The sequence goes on from NC_142601.1 coordinate 11,888,849, forward strand.
TGTCAGTTTTTTATTTGATTCTTTGGGTCGGAAAAGCAAAGGTGATGGTAACATACTTAGTTCAACATAACTTTTTGCGTTTACAATGAAACTCGATAGATAAATAAGCCCTTGGTCAAAAAACACAGAACCAAATTCAAGACGCAAAGCTAAAGAAGAAAGCAGTTCAAAAGGTGAATTGGAAGAATTGGGTCAAACTTTTTTATGAAGAATAAAAGTTAGGTGCATTTGGGTTCTTCAGGGAAGGGATCTATCAAAGAGTGATATCTATAGACAACAACAAATGGATCTAACAAATCTACTTCCTCTCCATTGGAGTTTTTTTTTTTTTTTTTTTGTTTGGGGGTGTTCCTCGGATTCCTCCTTCCTGTATAATCTGGAAAGCGTGTAGATGAGAATTTATAAACATTCACAATCTTACCAACCACGTAAATATCTTGTAGTTTCTCAACTGACATAGGTTCACGTGTTCATACACCTAATACTTTCAAATAAAGTGTGTGAAAGTAGTCAAAAGCTTAAAAACCAGAAGGAATCATGATCATACCTGCATATTTACATATCCATGTCTTAATTAAATTAATAGAAGCCTGATCACAGTGAGACTCCAATTAGAGGAGGATGAGCTTTTCCTTTTCAGGTAAACAAAAAGGAAGCAAGCCCACTTACCCTTAGTATCTTCTCCTACCTAGGAGAGAGAAAAAAAGTGGGCTAGGGTTACTCCGGAGACTCGCTTTCCTGGTAATCCTGATCTGATTCAAGTAATCACCGACTATGATAAGCTTCTCTCACAATCACTGACGATGGTAAATTAGCAGAGTTGTGTTTTTATCACAAGGTCATTGTGTCATCGATGGTTTAAGCTCAGATCTTCCATTGAGCAAGTTAGAACCAAAAGTGGTCCAACCAACTACGAGACAGTCAAGATCGAAATCTCGACCGTCCATCTCGCTTTCAACCACCTATAAGAGTAAGACGGATCGTCACATCGAAATCTTGACCTCAACTGTTGGCAGAAAATTAAATGCACAGCATTCAGATCACGCCCACTAAAGAGTGCATCCTTTACTGCAGTCAAGAAATGAGGGCACTAAAAAAATCTGACAGGGAACACTGGCAAACTAAAAACACATCACTTACTACCTGTAAAATAGGAGAAATTCCAAGTGTCATTTTAACTAACCGGCTTACTTTCAATATTTGAAATCCAGAACTAGGAGACTTCTAAAAGTAAGAAGAGAAACAAAAATAACAATTCCCAGTAAACACCTAGATCTCTTGTAAGCACAAACAGGCATCCTACTTAGATACAAGCATCTAAAACAGCCAGAGGAAAACCACCTTAGTACCGCTCATATGAAGATGGCCGCCCGCCCCTAGCAGGGCGGTCATATGGACCTGGCCTTTCCCGGTAGCCACCTCCACCACCACCTCCACCATATCTAGTTGGGCCTCCACTTCCATACCTGTCACTGCCTCTTGGGCCACCAGTCCTATCTTTTCCATACCCACCCTGGGAAATTCGGTCAGAACCCCCATACCGATCACCAGCAAAGCGATCCCCACCAGAAGGATATCCGTCACTAGCATAGCGGTCACGTCCCGCATATCTCTCTCGGCTGTCAAGCCGGTCTCTGTCTACAGAGCGTCCTCCATCATACCGATCATCAATGCCGCGATCACCGTAACGGTCTCCCCCAAAGCGATCCCCACGACCTCCACCACCAGGCCTAGAACGGGAAGAGAATCGGCCACCACCTCCAGCTGTACATTCTCGTGCCCAATGCCCTGGGCGTCCACACTTGAAGCAGTCAGATCGTCCTCCAGCCCCCCTATCTCCACCCCCGTAGCTATCCCTGCCACCAGAAGAGTAGCCTCCACCATAGCCATGCCCGGTACCATCAGTTCCCGCCTTGGGCTCAGCCTTGTTCACCGAAATGATTCGACCACCAAGCTCCCTTCCATGCATCTCTCTTATTGCATCTTCCATTGCACGGTGATCAGCAAAGGTCACAAACCCAAATCCACGGGGACGCCCTGTATCTCTGTCCAACATGATCTACAAAGCACCACGAAAGAGACAAAGAAGGCTAAGAAGCAATGGTTCTAAGGCAACTGCAACAGCATCCAACCAAAACAAGAAATTATAATAACAATCAAAAACTCACATTCTTATTCTTATTCCACATCAACAGGATTTCGCTTTATGATTGTTAATGCTTTTAGTACATAGACCAAAGATTGATGTTTTGAACTGGTCTTAAAAAAAAAAAAAGATAGTCTCCCCCTTGCAGGGGGAAGGGGGATAAAGTAATTGATTCCTATGCATGAATTTGGATTAGCCAATACTAGCCGATGCTTCGTAAACATTATGTTGGTCATATGCTCCTGCTAAGCAGGGAGAGGGCAATTATAGCCAAAGTTAACTTGGATCAAACTGACCCAGGCAAACAACATGACCAGACATAAGCTGCTAAGCTGGAAGAGAGAAATCATAGAGCAAATTAAGATCAGACCAGACAAGAAGGCTAATACTTAAATCCATATAATGCATAAAAGAATAACAAAAATGAAGAATGATCATACTTTTCCCAATACCAAATAAATGTATACAATATTTCTACATTAGCATAGACCACACAGTTGAATCAACCCAGGGAACTTCAGCAAGGTTTAATGTTTTTTATTAAAAAAAAAAAAAAGGAACAATCAACGAATAAATTACACTGAATGGAAGTTAATCATGAATAACTGTGATTTCCTCTGAGCGCTTTGCCAACCTTATCACAGTCCATGCAACCTAAAATATCTTGGATTTATCAACAGCAAACTATCGCTTTTGATAAAATGCCATGGGACAAAACATATCAGTAATATAAAGGAAAATATTTTGAAAACACAATCACAAATCAGAAGAACTAAAACAAAAAAAAGGCGATCATTGGATTTACACAGCGGAGGCTCCCACCATAGCATGGAGGTCATTATGCATGCAACAGTGATAGCATTAAACCCCGTTTCACAGGAAATATGTTTCACAACAGAAAGAGCAACTTACAAGAATAACTAGCATAGAAAATGGGAATCAGTCCACCCTAGAAACAGTACATAATGGACTAACAAATTAACCAAGATAGGAATATCATCCCGGAGTTCACAATCAGATGTATAGCAGTCACTCCAAGCAATAATAAAAGAACTCACACATCTGAAAGGCATGAGACATAAATTGCACAATTGAACTCAGTTTATCAAGTATGGGTACAACTCAAGCCAAATTCCGTTCAACTTTCAACCAGAAATAACAGAGTTCAGACTCAATGAGACTCTGAACTAAATAATATCCCAAACCAGGCCAACCCACATGAAACCTTGGCACCTAGTCACTATCAGCATTCACTGAACACAAATGGCCACCAACCCACCCACAAATATATATATATATATATATATATATATATATATATAGAGAGAGAGAGAGAGAGAGAGAGAGAGAGAGAGAGAGAGAATAAAGAATTACACATAGACCCCCTGGGTTTGCAATTGATTACATCTATTACCCCTGGAAAAAAAAATAATTATAAATGCAACCCAACTGTTAAAATTGAAGTTAAATAATAATTCCACCACATTGGTGATAACAGAAGACAAGTGGTGCTTACCCCCCCCCCCCCCTCCCTCCCCCACAAAACACACACAGACACAGACACCCAAAAAAAAAGAAGAAAAAAGAAAGAAAGTCGAGTGGTCAGTGTTAATGGCGAATAAGGCGAAGGGCATGGTGTTGTTCTGGTTGGAACGCTCATTGAACGTCGATTCAAACTTGCCACGTCAGATAGTAAACACATAAATAGAATAGAGAGACAGGTGAAATTGGTAGTATAAAATATATTTTAATAAAGAATGGTAAAATTAATACTAATTGTGATGTACTCACCCAAAACCATAGTCACAAATTGGAGGTATAAAATCTGAATTCTACTGACAGTTAGACACAGTTCGTGATTATGAGCACAAACAGAACAACATTGGTATGTTACTCAAAAGACTGGTCATAAAAGCAGCAGTGTGGATGGAATTAAGATAAAAGCCAGATATGAAATGTTTTTTTCAGTGAGAAAAACAAATAAGAAACCTGGAATTTTGCCAAACAGGCGGAAAAAGTGTAGTACAGGGTAAGGATTACAAATGTCAGAAATATAGAAAAACAATTGTACAGTGACTGACAACTAGGAAAAATGGCTCTCACCTTCCATATTAAACAGATTGTCAGGGCCAAGAGTGTTGATTATGTCAGACAAGCAAGAACAATTAATGGATTTATAGGTACACAATTGAGACCACAGAAAATTAGGAGGAAAAAGCAGCTTCTCAGGTATGATAATAATGAATATAAAGTAATAACAAAATCTAAATGGGAATTTTCAATGTTGACATGGATTACCAATGAAATTTCAAAACAGAAGATCAGCAATGTAGAGAAATATGAGAAAAAAAATGATCAGCTAAAAACAAACCTCAGATACAGGTTATTGCCAGCAACACAGACGAAAGACTTAAAGAATAGACCTGAATTTGTTCTTTTTCTCCACGCCCGCCCCACGGGGGGGGGGGAGGAGGGGTTCAATGGAATCAGAGAAGATATCTGTGCAAATGATGATGGTTCGGTAGCTAAAAGCAACATAAATCCGGCATTCCAATATTGATACTCTCTCAAAATTTAAAACTCAAATCTAGTAATGACTCTTGATACACTAGCTAAACAATAACTCCTAATAAAATCAACAACCCCTATAATTAAAAACAAGAAGCTGCCCATCTCATTGTGGATGAGCAGAAAAATAAGAAAACAACCAAAAATTGCAATTACCCATCTGTGACTAAAAATTAATGGAATACTTATTACCTATTAAGGATAACTTGTAGGAAAAGAAATACATTTGTAACTCATTTTGATAGTTGGAAGAGTTCTTACTCTACGCGGCAGGTTCCCCACAGCAGACCATGTCTGTCACCTAACATTACACATGCAAGCCTGATCTCAACTCTCCACTAAATTCATGTCCATGAACTATGTCAAAACAGACGTCCAAAAAATCCCCAACAACTAATCTCATCTCACATAATTTCAGATAGCTGCTTAATCTGGCAAAGAAACAAAAAATGGTACAACTTCCTTAATGCGATCTTTTCATCTCAGATTCAGCATGCTGCGAGACATGGACAGCTGTCTCCACCAGATCCAATGTTTCTATGTTTCATGATCAGATGGACTGGACGATGGAAATTTCAAGAACTAACCATGTAGAGATTGATCAGACATTTATTCACACACACCACCAAAACACTTCTACCAGTATCCTGACTGCCTAGCACTCCTGAAGCGCAATCTATAATCTCTGAGACCCATGATGTCATTGCAGTGAAAGCAGCACATAAAGCCTCAATCGTGCATTTGCAGCATCAATTTTTATTTTTGGGTAAAGGATCAACCAACCCTTACAACAGATGTTTCTGGACTCCTTCACAGATCAGCAGTGACAAAAGAATTTTGTTTACTCACTCAAGACCAGAGACCAATGAATCTGATTAAGAGCTAGTCATCGGATGGCAGGTTCCACAATGAACCTTTGCTTCAACAATCTTTTAATCACTTCTCCAGATATTCAGCACCTTTTGAATAACATGTCACTTATTTTTAGTAACAGAGCATCTTTCAGCACACCATCTTCCAATCAAATTAATGGAGCCAACAAGGCTGTTATCCTGCTTTATTCCCTTCCGAACATCAGTTCTATTTTATTGTATCCTCTTAAATTATGCAATCTCTTCACTCAGATTGATTCAGAAAGGCAAACGGTCAAACTACAAAAGAAACTCGGGTTCATAGATGAAATTGTTCTATCAGCACATCACTGAGCAGCATGACATTGAGGTATGCTCCATCAGTAATCTGGAATGAAAAGTGACGTGGAATAGAGTTTACTGCTTACTAAAAAGAGGCAGAACTGATACAACTGCAACCGTGCTGCTTCTGGCAGCATTCACCAATCATTCTCAACCACATTCAGAGGAAACAACGAGCAACATAAGCTTCAGAGTTCCAGTAACAAACTAAAAGTTCAAAGTAGCACAAAGCATGAAACAAAAACCATATTGCTTGCATGGAGCCAGAAAAGCAGGAATTATATAGCTCTTGCAATGAAGAAACCACCAATTGAAGAAAGAAATTGCAGAAAAAATTGGATTCCATCAACAAGCACAAAAAACAGCCACTGCCTCGAACACATTTGTATTCTTTTATATCCGGCATCAAGTATCTGAACTTCCAAATAACTATGGGTGGAGAGCCAACAAAATATATTTCACAGGCAAAAAAGAAACTTAAGGGCATTTTCCAGATAAGCATATGTAACAGGTCTATAAAGCTTCAGGCATTGGGCATATGATTTGCTGCAGATAGATGGAATGGCCACTCGGTGAAATCAAACTGTCATCTACAGTAGAATTCTTTGAGAAGAATCTGTAAATCGTGGGACAGTCACGTGCTATTATGAAGAACAAAAGAGAGCCCCAGAACTCTGGCAATAGATCGCCATACAAACAATATCTAATGAATGACATCATCCAGCTGCAGATCTTGTTCATCTCATCACCGCATTTTGGTGGCAAGTGTAAACTAACATACGACTGGCTTCCAACTTCAAACATGAAGGACTTTCTAACAGACTGAATCGAAAAAGAATAAAAAATAACCCCAGATGAAATTACCAAAATGCACGCTTATCGATGCTCTTTCATTGCTTCGCTGTTGAGTTCAAAAAAACTATCTGTGTGCTAGAAGTGGCACACAACATCAAAAAACTTCTCAATGTTTGCTATACCATTAAGTAAAGCCGCTCAATTCTTGTCTCAAGGCACCGAATCAAAATTCAAAGCCATATGATTGGGTTCCTTTAAGCACCACCAATTACTCATTTTTACAAGGAAGAACTCTTCTGAGAACACTTCAAACCTCATCAAAATCAAGCATCTAACCATTTCTGTATCCAGACGCTAAATATATCTAGATATCATCTGTCAATGCCGATACTTCCAACCTTGTCAACCTCAACAAAGATACATTTACATAAATTGCATCACACAAATGATCGCGCTTCTCAACTCAATGCGATCCAATTAACCAAATATCTCTCACACAACCCATCTAAGGCGCATCAAGAGATGAGAACCCCAGAAGAGAAACAAAAACAAGAAGGAGAATTAATATAATAAATGTCAAAAAGAATGGGGAAAAAGAAAACAATCACAAACACCAAGATAAACTTGTAACAAATTACAAATTTAGGACTACGAGTCACAAGAAGCAAACCAATTACACACACACGCACACACGCACGCATATATATATATAAAGAAAAGATAAGCAGTTAAACATCAACAAGTTTTCTATTAATTCAGTGATCATGTGTATTTTCACATTTCAGATTGACTGCTTTTGAGGCTGATAGCTTTCCAGACATACGACTAAAGCAGACTTCTGAAATTCCAAAAGCAACATGGAATTGAGAAAAAATGAGAACTCTTTTTCCCATATCATTTATTTTATTTACTTCAAATAACATTTTTTTTTCAAAACATTTACCGCAAGAAAATATGTTTAGGCTTGTTAAAGCCAACTATGTTGAATTTTCCACTTCTCAGTTTATTAAACACATATTGAGAAGTCTAGAAATTTGAACTTCCCTGTAATTTCTTCAAACAATTTGTGGCAACCGAAATATTTTACTTCCTGACCTTTAGATATGAATTGGTGAATTAGAATCGTATTTTAATAGGTAATGTATTACTCTTCCATTTTTGACCATTTGCTTTAATTCAATTATTCAATAAGCAAGTTCAACCAAGTATGGATCTTACCAACCATCTCATAAATTCCATGATTTATCTGAAAATAAAAAACGACTTTCATTATAGATTACAGTACAAAAAATGAGGGATTATTATGGCACTATAGCACAGAGAAAAAAGGGGATAATAGGTGCCACGGAAGAGGTAAAATAAGAAAGCAACCTAAGATTTTGAAAATCGATAAGAGAAGAGGTAACCGCATGACAAGCAATAATAGGAAGCATTGCTAATAAGAGGAGAGGAAATAACCTATGTGTGAGAAGAATGAGATAAAATATTTCTATAATAATAGGATTTGAAATCAATCAAATTAATTGAACAGAGGAAAGAGGAGGAGGGATAAATGAAGGAAGAGAGCAAGTAAATGTGGAGGAGGGGTAACAAAAAAGAATAATAATCCGTGCAGTGGGGCAGAGAAGAGAAAAAGGAAAGACAGAAGTCTTTCAAGAGACCAAGGAAAGAAAAACAGGAAGAAGAGAACCAGTGATGCAGTTCAGCTGGCCAAAAGCTGCCTCAACAGTTGGAATTCCTCCCTACACAAGCACCATTAATTGTGGGATTAGTATAGAGAACCCAGTTACACGCTTACACGTGCACCGAAATCGTGGATACAGTTATGATGTTGAAAATATCTGTTAGTCTATCATAAGGGAGTCAATCCGGTACCTGTACACTGTTACCAAAATCTACCATATAAAAAACCTTACTGAACCAGAATAAAAAAAGTTTTTGAATTCGGTAAGGTACGGTATCAATTTCGAGTACCGTTCCAACATACTGTGCCGCAACCGAACTAAATCATACTGGAAGGGAGTAAAAATGTAATTTTCGTTATTAACCCTAAATTCCAAATGAATAAAAGTTCCAAAAGCAGAAAAGCCTTACTTCATCTCCGCGAGTTCACTTCAGACTTCAGAAAAAAGGGTTAGGGTTAATGACTAGCATCTCTCAGCACTCCGTGAAAAACAGTGTTTTCTTTGGTTCTGGTGCTGGGTTTGTTGAGTCAGGGGAGAAGACAATGGACGAAGGTTTGGTCAACAAGGTCAAAAAACAGATGCCAAGAAAGATGGGTCCAATGCGAATGAGGTCAAAAGTGAGTCATTCACCGACTCGATTGCAGATGAGAGCAGAAAGGGTAATTCCAGCTCTGATAGATCTGCATCTGATGCAACAACTAATGATCAACGGTATAATAGAAGCAGCTCAGAAGAATCATCTTCGGCATCACCATTAGGTTAGCCTATCTGGGCGGAGGTGCAAAATTCTTCTGTCTGATTCTACCAAATCTAAAAAGAAAACCTATTTGGAGAATAAACAATTTGAGAAGCAAGTGCCAGACATTTTCTTCATCGTATTTTTGCATGTACGGTTCAATAACTTAATGCTGGTTTCTGAGTTCCAATAAAGTTGAGTTTATGAAAGAGAGGTTTTCATAACGTTTTCCCGTACCAATTTCATACCAAAACCATACCGCACCAGTACAGTACAGTTTCAGTTTTGCATACCAAATTTCAGTACCATACAAATACAATACCAACTTACACCCAGAGCCTGTCAGTTGTTCTTTTAATTTGAGTCGAAGTCGTAAAGTTACGATCACATAAATGATACCTATATGGATGTAGACAGATTTGATTCAGCTTGGATGATGGCATTACCATACCATATCTAAATATATTCGGACATATTCGAATAATATCCTATCGGTTTTCAGATGGATTCCAATAGTCTCCAGATATTTCCGGATAGTTTTTGAATTTAGAATCTCCCACATGAATATAATGCAGATCAAATACAAAAGATTGACTATCCATTATGTCGTCTTGTCGACAAGGGTTATGGTTTACAGCTCAGCAAACTACCGTTTCTTCTATTCTTCCTAGTTTTTAATTTTCTTATGTTTTTAACTGCTGAATTATTTTGTATTTATTCAATAGAAAATCTAAAAAAAAAAGAATCACATTGTATTAATTTATAATCAAATAACACTATAAAAGTAAGAACATCCAACAAGGAAAATTAAATCAATTTATGGGTTGGTTTGGGGAATTAACATACCATATCTGATCAGTTTTAGGATGGATTTGGGTTTCCCTACACAGACAAACACAGATTCAAAATTTCAGTTATCCATTTAAATCCACAAGTAAATCTGACTCCATTGTGGGTCCTAATTTCTATTTTGGAAGGCAAGCTTTAAGTTTGGAAGTTTGTCAGCTGTAGTGTCTATAAATATAGATGTTGTTGCTCAGCTGAGCCCATGATATGATTAATGTGAGTTTTTATTTTGTGAAAATTTCATACTTCCTAGCTTTGAGACAGAAGTTCTCCTCCCAGTCCTCTATTGTATTGTTCACGCTTCCCCCAATTCTGCCCTAATTGATCTCGATTGAAGAATCTTCCAAGTTCGGCGATTTCTACAAGTTGAAGGATATCTCCAAGTATTCAACCTGTTCATCAGTTATCAGTATGTTGAATCATTCGCCAACCCCTGTTCCTACAACATCAACCCTAGCTTCTCATTTTTATTTTTCAATTTCCCAAGACCTAAATCACCCAGGGACTATTCTCACTATCAGAAACAGCCCATATTTTTATAGGACACTACCCTGTCCGTGATGGAAACACGATCATACTTGCAACTCCCATAACCCACAAAAACCCTAGCAAAAGAAAACCCTATCTTTCAGAATAGACGTGAAAGCATAATCGGCATCCTCAATGATTTTGAACACAAATCCATTCAAGAGGATAGCATTGGAGGTGAATGATACACTAGAAGACTTGTGGGGGAAAAAATCCTTGAGTCTACAAACAAACTACGGGAATATAGAAGGGAGGGAGGATGAGAGCTGGAGCAGGAAAAAAACACTAGCAGAAATCACGGTATAATGTGACACGAACAACAGAAACGAGAAATGATGACGAGTCCGATTGATATGGGTTTCTTGTAAAAGTCTGCACTGTAATCTAATATGATGTTCCCGAGAACATCTTTTCAATATCCGGACCCCTTTAACCCCGCATCCGCCTATATAAATTACACAGAGTTCTTCAATCAATCAATGAAAAGAAATGACAATGTGACCATAATGCCAAACCGATTTGAAAGCCATTACGTTGCAGTAACAGAGTTGTACATAAACAAAAGATGAAATCGATACCTGAGATTCAATGACTTTCCCACAGCGGCTGAATGCATTTTCGAGCTGCCGCTCTGTGGTGTCCCACGACAAACCGCCAACGAAGATCCGCATATCTTCTTCCTTGCCAACCATCTCTGCAAACCCTAGAGAGAAGAAGCTCGAAAGGTCCTGTTTAATCCGCCAGGTGATGTAAACAGAGTCTCTGCTGCGGTAACCCTAGGGGGAAGGTGAAAACAATTATCAAAAGGGTATATCCTGTAAAAATGCATCTCAGGGTTAAGTATTTCGTAAATCTCACCAAAAAAATAAAAAAAAGGTATTGTCGTAAATGACCGAGATACTTAAAGATGTGATACAATTTTTTTCTTTTTTTGCCCTTTTGGGTTCAAATTCATGTGATACAATCATTTAAGTCCCTCTAAGTCTCAATGACCTACGGTCCTACGCTGCTTTTGTTTGGAGGAATAAATGTTGGGTGGGAAAATGGTTGGAAAATTCTTTAAAAAAGTAAAAAAAAATTTAATTTTACTTTTAAGTCCATTTGTTTATTGGAATAAATGTGGGGTGGGAATATTCTTGAAAAAAGAAAATTTTTCTATTTTTCTAAAAATGTATATTGTTTGGTTGTTTGTGGTAGAAAAGTGAGAGACAAGCTTCTTTGAATCAAGGAAACTTATCTGGTAAGGTGGTAATCCAACTTTCCAACTTCAAGGTTTTTTTAAAACCCCATAAATTTAGTGGGATTTTGTAAAAAAAATTTAAAAAATAAAAAGTAGGACCCACTACTACTACTTTTCTACAAAACTCTTTTATTTCCTTCTCCCTTTAACATATTTCAAGCCACCACAAGAAAAAAATACAATCATGTCTATGACGAAAGAAAGAAGAATTTTCTCACATACATTTCCAACTCTCAATAGAGAATCCATTAGCCATAAATTTGTGCATCTTGAATTGATTCCAAAAATAGTAGAAATTACAGTGCATAAAATACAAAGCATGCATAAACACGTGATATTAGGTTGCAAGGGTAAATAAAGGGAAAAGGAAAGGAAATGAAATTCTTTTTTTGAAAAAAGGAACTTCTGTGATCGAATTCGCTAAACAAATTTTTTTTTTTTTTTTTTTTTTTTTTGCCAACCCCGGTTTTATAAATCGTTGTTCGACCCATGTCCAACACCTAGGGAAATTTTTTGCATCCACAAGGATTCGATGCTTAAGTGGACCAAGCTGCTTACCACTTGGACCAACCCCGTTGGTATTCATACCAATACCAACCAACCATATTTAGTACTGACATATTTTACATATAATCTTGAATTTTGATGACCAAAATGGAGAGATTAAATTAATAAATAAAAGTGATTACGGAATTCTCTAGTTTTGATGAAAATTCCCCTTACAACCAAAAGTGGAGGAAAACTTGTTCTAAACTAAATCCAAAAAAAAATCTCTTTCCTTGCAGAAAATAAATTAAAGTCCTGTCATATTAATTTTGGCTAATAGAATTTTCTTGTCAAGAAAATTAAAAAAAAAATCTTCTATTTCTAATTACTCAAATATTTCATTCTAAAGTTTTATAGAGCCCAACCCTAATGGGGAAGGCCCTCCAAAAATAGGCGTATGCCGCTAAGTGCGGCGAGCACACGGTATTCTTTAGTAAAAGGCGAAAGAATAGTTCGCTCTGTACTCACCGCGCGGCTGCGTGATTTAATTATAAGGCTTATAAGGCATTATATACCCCCAGTTGCTTTACTCATATTTCTTTTAGCCGGTGTGGGATTATCCTTTATGCTTGGCTGCCCTAATTAGCTAATGTTAATTAATAAGGCTAAGATTAAAAAACTCTTTTAAATTTTTGTTGGCAAAAGTGGAATTTATTGGAGTGCGTGTCCACCAACAATGCTGCCAGAAGTACATGGTCTACATGACAATAGATTTTGAAATGGGCCAATCTCTTATAGACATGAAAGTCAAAGCTTTCTTGCCATTATGTTAACAGTAAAATTGTAAATTCCTGGATATAATGAAAAAAGAAAGAGCATTTTACTGGGGAAATTCTAGGCACCTTAAAAAAATTGTTAATGATCCAAATCCAAAATTACTGACAATGGAGGGTGGGGGCAGTGATAGACAATTTTTGGGCTGAGTTGTAAGAAAAATATGGGTCATTTCATCCATATAAAGATTGGGTATAGGAGGGTAATTTAGTTATAACACCCTCTTAAAAACATTATGGTCATTTTAATTTTAAATTTTGAATTAGTTAACGGATCTTTAATAGTGGATAACCAGCAAATTTTGGGATTAAGTAACCAATAGTTTTTTTTTTTTTACTTAAGAATGGTGTCTAAAGTTTATCCCCACTTAAATGAGCTACCAATGAATAACTCAAAAAATATAAATATGTAAGTAATGATACAAGTTTTTTTTTTTTTTTTCTTTTAATCAAAGAAAAAGCATATATATAGGTCATTATTTTGTCTGAAGCTAAAACTACCTCGCTTTGTTGGTTGAGGCATTAGTACTAATAGACTTACTAGCCAAGCTTTTTAAGAGAGTTAAGGAATTATAATTAGAAAATGTGGCATTAACCAATGTAAATTTAATATCTACCAAATCAAGTATTAGGTGAATAGGCTAGATGCAATTTGGGTGGGGGCATGGAAGAGAGGAATTGCCTTCACATCAATTTACCCACATTTATTGGATTCGGTTTGTGTTTGTGTTTGTATATTTTATGCCTTCATTTATTTCCCTCATTAAAGCTTTAATAAGCGAATTGCTTCTTTCCAATTGCACTGCCTGAGCAAAAATAAGTCCCACACTCCATCTTGCTATCTTTAGAGATTTGTTATATACCCCAGCACATAATAATGTAAGAGAGTAAGTATTTAGTATTGTATACTCATTTTGTAGGTTATGCAATATAGTATTTGGGTTTTTGTCCATGATATGTTCATCTCCATAAGCCATTTATTAATATTTGTTCTTATCTTATGGGGATTAGATTTAAGTTTTTTCATTGTTACATTATTTATTTCTTTCCATACAAAATAACAGGTTTGTGTGGAAAATAACCACTGGTTTTTATACTTGTCTAGTTGAAAATCAACTAGAAAATCATTGCACAATCGCAAAATAGAACTTTGGGCTAGGTGTTTCGTTAGCAATCCAAGAGGTCCTGCCGCCCAGATTCTCTTGGTTTAGTGAGATCAAGACATGCCAAAGAGTCTTTGTTTTATCTTTGCGTAATTCACAAAGATCGTGCATTTCCGTCCATTGAGATAATATAACTCTAACTGATAACCATGCATTCAGTAGACACTAAAATAAATATTTGAGTTTGGGATGTGGTGATAGCTTCTATAACATTTTTCACAATTGGATGAATTCATTGGGCATTGTAGCAAATTTTTGTTCGTCAATGTCTTACCAGCCAACTTAGAAGTGATCATACAAGTTGCATTTAGGTTTTTTTTTTGGTATTTCAAATTCTTCACCGAGCCACACCGCAGCTTGGTACTAAGAAGGGCCGGGCAGGGAAAGCATGGTTTCCACCCGGCTAAAAGACGCAAAAAATTTAATTTTTTTTATGGAAGAACCTAGTGGTCATTAATGACATAACAAAAGGGTTCTTTGCAATGAGATAGGAGACGTTAAGCATACCAATTAGCTAGAGGGACATCTTTGGTAGTCCACCCCCTCTCGTGGTGAACTCCTTGCTTTGCACCTTTAGATTTTTTGTGGATAGTTTAATATAATTCAGGTTTTAATAATAAAATAAATAAATAAATAAAAAAGAGCCCAAGTTCTTAGTTCTTCTTCCTTTCTCTCTCTTCTTAAATAACAAGTGTGGTTGAGTTTGTGCTAAATTATTACAAATGGTTTTCGGTCTAATTGAGATACAGTTTCAATCTTTTCATTGAAGTGGATGAATTATTCATATGTTTATTTTCACAAAGAATAGGGGTGCCAATTTGTAGCCCGAACAGTTAAAGTCGAACTGCACTGGGCCATTATACACCGAACTTGCTTAAACCGAACCTTAATGGGTTGTGTACTTGTTTAGGCTGAGGGTGGCAGAGCCGCAACAACCCGAAACCGAACCATAACTCGTTATAACCCATTTTGTAGTTTTACATTAAATATTATTTGAATTATTATATTATCGCTAGGTAGTTGAATAGTTGATATAGACAATTAGAAAATTTGAGGAAAAATTCAAAGATCAAATAGCCATTCTACTACTTGTAAGGGACAATCAAAAGAATTAAGTATGAATACACAATTGAAATTAAGTTTGTTTAAATTGAATAAATATTTATCCAATCCATAGGTATTTCTTTTGCATATCAAACTAAATACCAACCCAAAAAAGATATGGATTTCATAGAAGGGGAAACAAAATTTATATTCTCACATAACAATAACCCAATTTCAAGACAATCCATCATAGCACAAAATGGAATTTCAAAGGGTTTTAGTTTAAAGATTTATTTCTAGAAGACTATTTAGTGAAGCTTGAGGAACGAGCTTGCAATCTCTATGTTACTACTTACTATCAAGGTTCTCGATTTTCTATAGATTGGGTGGGTTTTCTATAACGTGGAATGATTTTTAATTTTTTTAATAGAACTAATACCAATTTTGTTTTGTATGGAATTTTGGCTTTTGTTGCAGGATATTCAACTATTTTTTTTTTGTTATTTTTCTTGCACATATAAACCGTTAGTCAAGTTGAGTCTAAACTGTTAGCTCAAACCATTATTTAGCTTGAATCCAAAGTGACCCGAAACCATTATTTTGCTAATGGGTTATATTTGGAGCTGAGTATTTTTCAACCATTGACACCCCTAACAAAGAAGATTTAATTTTACCATTCGGCATAATCTCACTGGTGGGCAGCAAAGTAACATAAGAAAACATGACATTCTAGAAAATCAGATTTGGGAATTCTTCCAACATTACATGTGGAGAAACCCTAAATGCTGCCATGTGGAAACCCTAAACAGAACACCGGCGCTCTCCGCCCTCTTCTTCCTTGTCTCCTCCCCATAATTGTCTATTCTCTTGAGGCGGAGACATTTCTCCTACTCCTATTTTCTTAGACCCCATCTCTCTCTCTTCACTACTTGCCTTTGTCTGTTTGCCTCTTCTTCTTCTCCACTCTCTCTCTCTCTCTCTCTCTCTCTCTCTCTCTCTCTCTCTCTCTCTCTCTCTCTCTCTCTCTCTCTATGTATAAGAAGATCTCTTTGCCATTTATTGTTAAAAAGTTATGGCCGAAACACCACCTCAAACACCTCTTCTAGATCCACCGCAACAACAACCTTCTCTGCATTATTGGTGCCACCTAAGGGTGTCAATTGTATAATGATACTGTTTTACTGTACCGACCACGTAGTTTAAATTGCATTGTTTTAAATTCGGTACTATATTGTTTTGTGTTAGGTAGCATATCGTCAGTACGTACTGAATACCGTACCGAATTACCATATATTTGTATTGTAAACCGAATTTGACACCCTTATATTTAGGTTGGGTTGGGCCAAATTTAAGGCCCAATCCATCTTGACATTACTCCTGGGTTGGGCCCAATTTAAGATTCAATCCATCTTGACATTACTCATGAGTTGGGCCCACTTGTTAAGAGAGAAAAAAGAAAAAAAAAAGACTTCAAATTGAGAAAGCTTAGATTGAAAGTATATTGTATGAAGAATATAAGTATAGCGTTCTTCTTCTTCATATATGTTGGGGTAATTGTATTACAAATTCTTCAAACATATAAAAGTGAAATTGCAATACAATTGAGAGATGAAGATCTTTAGCAAATTTGAAAAGCTTGAAGTAGCAACCGAACGAACCACTGATTGATGAGGTTGAGTCACACCTTGATGCTGTCTTTAAGGTAATTGATGCACCCTACTACCAAGGGTTCTTCGCACCACCACCTCCAAGATAAAGCAACCTCCAACTAGAAGATGAGGTAGTTCTTCTAGTCCCTTAAAGGAACCAAAAGCTAGAGCACAACACTTAGACAACTCAAGTAAGAAATGAACTTTGTAAAACAAATAATGTGAGTAAGGAGAGTCACAATAGCACACAATATGCAAGGAAGGGTTGGGTTTATATAGGCCCAAACCACACCTCCCCACAAGGGAAGAATCAATTCTCCACTAATGGAGAATCAATGGTTTGCCCCTCCTCCACTAATGTGAATAAACCCCCTTGACCTAACCTCCCCACTACTTGGGGAAGTAACTCTCATATTCACTTCTTTAGAATGAATAGGCTTTAACCCATTCAAAGACCTTAACCCCCCACTCATGGTAATGGCCATGAATGGTCATGAAGTTGAAATGAGAAATAAAGGTCAAGAGTTATAATTTGAGTAATTCCACCATTCAAATTAGCCCACCTCATCACCATGATCAAGACCTTTAAGACCCATGACCAATGTCATGAAGAGCCTCATAACCAAAGTCATGAAGGGCCTCCTTTAACCAAGGTCATGAAGAGCCTCCTTTACTCATGGTGCCTCATTACCACCCTTACCTCATGGTGCCTCATTACCATCCTTACCTCAAGGGTCCCACACACAAACAAAACAATTAAATAAAAGAAATGCAAAAACTAATTTTGAAACTTAATATATAGATAATATAGATTTTAATAAAAAAACCTAACAATATACTTTAAATCTAAACAGATAAAATCTTTTACCAAAAAAAAAGAGTTAAAATATTAATTAAAAGACCATGTTACACGACCAATACCATAAGCACTCTTAGGTTGTAAGTGAAGAAGATTAGAAGAATGGTCTTTTTTTGTAAGTACCGAAATTATACATTACCATATATTGAACTGTACTATTTTACTCGTAGTGATTTTATATCGGAACGTACCGAATCGATTTAAAAAATATCGTTTTCATATTGTATCTTATAAATTTGGTATGATACGATTTCGGTATGAATGTTTGAAATTCGATACGGTACGGTACAATATGGTAGCGTATCGAATTATTGGTACCATACTGAATTAACACCCTTAGTGCCACCACCGCAACAAGCGAATTGCCATCGAGAACATAACCAAACTAATATGCTGCAAGGCTAGTTTCGTTGAATTGATAATCGCCGCCTCTGACCTTACAGCATCGCCGCCAACACCTTGCGAAGGGGACGAATGAAGTCAAGTGGTGGTTGTTCAAGATGTTTGTCTGCCACTTTGGCGTATTTTCTCTTTGCCTTATGGTGTGTCGGTTTTCGCTTTTTTTGTGTATTTTCACCTATTTGGGCGCTTGTAATGTAGGATACATATTTAATATCTTTTGAGCTTCATGGTTGCTGTTTTTACCTTAACCTAGAAGACCATGTAATGATAGTTTAGTCAATTTTCTCTCAAATGAATATTTCTGGTCAAACCTTGTGTTTCATACATCTATTTTTGTGTTGATTTCTGTACTCCTTAACATTCAATGAATAAAGTTTTCAATTTTTGACCCAAAAAAAATGACATTCTAAAAAATATTTTATACCAAAAACTCAGAAAAAGACATTCTAGAATATCTTAATTTGTCCCCACACGTGGCAGCGGCACAGCTAAAGGCAAATTGCCATGCTAAGAAGCTTGGTCATCGTGTATTTATTGGTTTATCTGGATAACCCACCCACATGCCACATACAATAAAATAAAGAAATGATGACCCAATCCTCCGCTACGCCCGTGTTTTCAACATTCCAAACCCAAAATCATTTCCAAATTGTTTGGAAACTTCAAAGAAATAATTTTGTTTGTGAACTATCCTCTATTAGAAAGGAACTTAATCCTAACTTGTAAGCGTACATACTTTAAGGTCGGGTTAGGTCAGGATTAGTGTCGGTCTTAACTAAAATTGATCCATATTTTATGCGTGCCATTGGCCAAATACAAATTTAGGCCATTTAAGGAAACCACAAAGAATTCTTAAATCTTAACCCATTATAAGTAAGGTTAAGGTTAAATTTTTTTTTTTGGTAAAGTAAAATCTATTGGAGTACGTGCTACCAGAAGCTGGAAGTCTATACAACAATGGGATTTGAAATGGTTCAATCTTTTATAAACATGAAAGTCAAAGTTTTCTTGCCAATATGTTAACAATCAAATTGTAAATTCTTGGATATAATGATAAAAGAAAGAGTCTTTTATTAGGAAAACTCTAGGCACTCTGAAAAAAATTATTGATGACCAAATTTCTAAATTATTGGCAATAAAGGGTGAGGCGGTAGTGGACAGCTTTTGGCGAGTTGTAGGAAGAATATAGACCATTTCACCCACGTAAGGGTTCGGCATGAAAGCCTAATTTCATCATATATAATATAACACTCGGTAGTGGACAGCTTTTGGCGAGTTGTAGGAAGAATATAGATCATTTCACCCACGTAAGGGTTCGGCATGAAAGCCTAATTTCATCATATATATATATAACACTCTCTTAAAGACGTTAAAGCCATTTCAATTTCAAATTTTGAATTAGTTTACAAGCTTTAATAGTGGATAACCTGTAATTTTGAAATAGTATCTGTTGAAACGTTGTTGATGAATCTGCAAAATTATACTTGAACGCTTGTTCTCACAAATACTGTCAATTGAGCTAAAATGTACCAGAGATACTTTCTGTAAGGTATTTATACACTCCGATTTGTGCAATACGGGTTCTACAGTGTCTTCACCCCAAGATCAGTCAGCCCAACCTTTAAGGTTGCACCCCAGAAAGGTTACTTCAAGTATATCAGGTAATGTTCACTGTTTGACAGAATAACAACAGGGAGAGAGAGACAGAAAGAGGAGGAGGAAAATTCAATGTTTAGAATGAACTCGGAAATGGCTTTATATAGAGCTCTAAAGGCTGTGGGTGAAGGGTAAGGTTACCTCTCTGTGAAGGGTAAGGTCACCTCTCTTTGTTGATGGTACCTTTCAGCTCAGCTCCCTTCAAGAAGGTACCTGTCCAGCTGACTTCCCTATTAGAGAGTGCCTCTCTAATGGCATCTTCACGTAATCACCAAGCAGCGGGCTTTCCAGAATAGGGCCCATGACAAAATGGGCCTTCCGGATCAAAGTCCCAAGTCATATAGATATATTAATATTAACTTGAATATATATATATATATATATATATATATATATATATATATATATATATATATATATATATATATATATATATATATATATGATCATGAGGTCACAATAGGGTTCAGGCAAATTAATAATACATGGACCCTTACTATATATAAACCATATAATCAGATCCTCTCAACCCAATGTGGGACTAAATATGTAAAACCCACCCTAACCTTGACCCAGGAAACCTTGTTATTTGTAGGTCCAGTGACCGAAGTAAAGTAAAAAGTCAGCTTTGGGCCATCCCGGTGGAGGACTTGGTGTCTGGCTTTGAATCCATGAAAGTTGATGATGAAGTTCTATTTATGGAAACCGAATCTTGATGAAGATCGGATTAGTTGATGGACTTGGAGTGCTCTCTATCTTGGTTTGAAGGCATTTCTACCTATTAGGTAAGTCACTTGACTTGTGTGCAAAACCCCTTTAGGATTGGATTTGATCCGGGCCTTCAATTCCCTCGTTTTGGTCTTCTTGTCGACATTGGTCGATGATTGGTCGATTGGGCCGATCGACCGATTGGTCGACTGGCCATCGACCAATCCACTCGACCAATGAGTCTTGTCTTTGGCAATTAGGTTTTTCTTGCTCTATTTAAGTCCAATCTCGAGTCCACTTCGTATTTGCTGCCTCCAAACTCTCTCGAGCGAACCAAAGACCTCTCGCAAGTCATCTCCCTTGCATCCGTGGTGTTTTTCTTGACGGATCTTCGTCGAAACTCTTCCTTTTGCATCAAAAGGTATGTCTACTCTCTCTTCTTCTCCTCCATCTTTGTTTTTCTTTCCTTTTTGAGTTGAGGCAGTAGAAGAGATGCTGCATTCTCTGTTGCAAACATCTCCGAACATGATCTCATGATCATCCTAAGGATTTGAGGCTAGAACAATGATCTTAACCATGATCATTGCAAGCTTTTGAAGGAATCATGATCAAACCATGATCTAATCTTGTTAAACTTCTTATTTGAATTCCGATCTCTTTGGATCTTCGATATTGATCATGTTAGTAGTTAATTCGTGTTTTCTTTCCATGATCCATAATCTATCAATTTCTAGTTGTTCTCTTCTACCATACTATGTGTTCTTCATGAAGCATGGTAGTTACATATATGGTAGGTTTTATTTCCTTATTTAGATTTATGCTTCTAAGCCTTTTTCCTTAAAGATCTAAGTATGTTTTCATGAAACCTTTACCCGAAGCAATGATCCATCCTCCTATTGTTCTTGTCTTTGATTTCTATTTCGAATTCATCAAGATCCATGGTTGATCTAATTATGGTAACTTTTTGTTTCCTAATTTGGATCTTGATATCTTGATTTGATTGGTGTTTTGAGGTCCCCTATATGTTAGAATACTACTGATGTAGTTTACCCCTTGATTAGTACCCTTTTGAACCACCAAATTCGGATTTCAAATCTTAAAACTCTGTTTTTTTAGGCTACTGTCTACATTGGTCGACTGATTGGTCGTTGGACAGTCGACCAATCCACTCGACTAATGAGTCGACAACTCCGAATTGGTCTGTGTTGGATGTTTTGGTATCTTTTACGTTAGGGATCTTTCCTAATATGTTGTATATACTTGTTTAGGACCTTCTTCTCAAGTTTGCCAAGACCTTACTTGATTTCTTAGGATTCCTTTGCGAGTTATAAAAGGTAAGGATGGTTATTTCCTTAATTACATAGATAGCATGAATCTAGTTTCTATATTTGAATATTATTGATATGATTCCTAAATTAGATTCTTACAATGATATACTATTGTTGCATAACTTTGATTACGGTAGCATTACTTATTCATATTAAATTGATTCATGTATGATTTACTTACCAATGTTATACAAGTGATTGTAATTATTGATTTCTTTCCATATATGAAGTTACCATATATGTGATGATATGAATTGATGCATGTGTATGCTTAAGTATGGTTTGGAAAGGAGAGGTGTCCTTTTGACATTTCCGTCCTTGGACTACTACGGGAATATTATGGGATGTTTCCGGAGATGCCCTCTGGACACCTTCCTAAACTGTTGGATGACATATCTAGGATTGTCTAGTAGTGTTTGGCTAGGATGTCCTGTTATGTGCGACCCTAATCGGAGGGGTATTGAGACCGAACGACTCGTGGTAGCAATGGGGATTCATGGGCGCTCAAGACCGGTAACCAACCAGTGAGAGGACAGGAATCACATTGTGGGGGCCATTTATTGGTAGGGTTGCATATGGTTAGACTTGGGCTCACGGGCGCTTAAGACCGGTAACCAACCCGTGAGAGGACGTGAGAGCTTCCGTTTACCATATGTGGATAACCAATAGGGTTGATGAGTCCGTAGTCGGGGACTATGAGGACTCTAGTGTGAAGGATACCGGAAAGGATCGTCGGGGACGAGGAATGGAAGTATCTGGATCGACTTGATGTAGCGAGTAGAAGACTTGCATTTGGCTAGGTTTTACCCTGACATGCGCCAGTACTTATACCAAATGGTTGTGAGAGAGTGTGTTGACTTAACCCCCTGCCAAGGTTTGTCCTGAGGGATGAAGGACCCATTACCAATCGGCTGCTCAAGACCGGTGAAATGATCGGTGAGAGAATCCAAGATATCTTAAATGGTTGAGGATGTGAGTGGACTTTCCTAAAGAAGTACGGTGCTATGACTTAAAGCATGTTTGCCAATAGAGACCAGCATACATAGAGTTAGATTCATTCATTCATTGCTTGTCTCATATCATATTGCATTTATGATTGTTCTGGAATCCTGCCATTTATGTTATTATGGATTTTAAGCGCCTTCTTGAGTTTCTTTGAAACTCATTCCTTTATTGTACAATGTTTGTTAGACTATCCTGCAGTGCGAGTACTATGACGGTCCCTATGAAGAAGCGCAAGGCGAAGAGGCATATCTCCAGGAAGGTGATTGCGGTTACCACAATTACTCTGAAGATCCCGCGAGTGGTTATGCTCCGTACGATGCTTAGTCCGACCATTGAGTGGAAGCGTCCTTGTGCCATTTATGAGATTTACACTTATAAGGATGTTGTCTATAAAGTGGAGAACAATTTAGTTACCCATTGTACTTGCTATTGGGATTAGATTTTGTCTAGTTTATTCTTTTAGAGCTACTTTTCCGCTGGTTGTAGAGTGGGATATTTGCCTCACTTTACTTATCTGTTTGACACTCTGATTATATCTATTATTCTGATTCATTTATGATTCATTCTTTCTTTATTGGATCTATGGTTTATCTTCCGCACTTTTATTATGATTGTTCATGATTATGTTATTGCTTATGTGGGAGGTTGATCACTCGATACCTGATCTTCGGGCTGTGGATCACACTCTCGGGTATGCCAGATAGGGTACCGGCTGGGAGGGCGTGACAAAATAAAACCATGTATAAAAGACACAATTAAAACAAATATTTATATAAAGTTTTAAACATATTTACAACAGTATCACTAGTAATTTTTCTCCATTTTTTAAAACTTTGATGGTGCCATTGTTGAGTTTAGTGATGAAAATCACTTTATCTTTTGTTTGAATTCAATTTTGAATTTGGTGGGTCCCACTTAGTGTTAAACATGGGTAAGTGTTTGGTATCATTAAGAGGGCCTTGGGAGAGGTAAATGGAGTGAGAAAAAGTGAGTTTCTAGTGACTTCTAAAGTGGGTTTTGTCCGAAAACGGGCTTGAGTCTTTAGAGTCTTCTTCTTCTTGTGGTTTTGCAAGAATAGGGTTTCTTCTCTCTTGTGTTCTTCTCCATTGCAACTCCATTGAAGCTTGAGTTTGGATTGAAGGGTTTTCTTCAAAAGCTTAAGGTGGAAGGGTATTCTAAGGAGGTTTGAGAGGTTATGTGACCGGTTGAGGTAACTTTGTATGACACTCAAATCTTGTACTATTTTGAAGATTAAAATAGTGAAATCCCTCCCCGTGGATGTAGCTAATCTCGAATATTACGGGTTAGTGAACCACGTAAAATTCTTGTGTGTTGTTTGCATTTCCCTTTTCATTATTGTGGTGGTTTGTTGTTTATTTGCTTTGTGATTGTCTTTCAACTTATTTGCACAAGATCCTTGGTTTATTTTGTTCATTTGGGTGATTTGTTTAATCATCCGGTTCCGTGGATTGGGTCTTGTCTTCTACACCTAGAGTTTCATCCCTAGTTAAGTGAACTACCGAAAGATAAATAAATGTAAGTGATGATACAAGTTACTTTTAAGTTTTTCAATCCCGAATAATGCTTTTATGGAAGAACCTAATGGTCATTAATGACATAACAAAATGGTTCTTTGCAATGAGATAGGAAACGTGCAGAGTATTTTGCTAGGGAAATTTATCTATTCTATTTATGACAAGGAAATGGACCCTTGTAGATGTATGACATGTGTTTCAACATCAAATCAAATGATTGAAATCTATTTATAAATCACATCAAAAAATTATGATTAAATTAAAAAAAAATGATGTGACTTGTAAATGGACCTCAACATTTTGATGTGATATTGGAATACATGTCACACATCTACAAATAAATGGATATGTACTAGATATTGGTCTATTTAGCTAGAGGGGCAAATGTGTTTAAGTTTTCACATTTTTGACAACACACCCCACACCCTCTTTCAATGTGAATTCCTTGCTTTTTGCCTTTAGATTTTCTTTGGATATTCTTAATATAATCAAGGTTTAGATTAAAAAAAAAAAAAAAAACCATGCATGTCTCCATTTGTCTCTCTTCAAAAATGAGAAGGGTGGTTGATTTTGTCTTAAATTGATTAGAATGATTTTATTTTGGGATAATTACTATTGCCCCCTTATACTTTGGTTTTACTACTAATCAAACCCCCTTCTTTGTGAAATTACTATTGTCCCCCTCATTTCTAAAGGTGTTAAGTGGTTGTTAACATCAAATATGAAATGTCTATTTTGCCCTTAAAATTAAGAAGTAAAAAAATATGGCATTACCCTCATTTATAAAAACTATAGTGCATGTCAATTATATCCTTAAAATCTTATATTTTATAATTAATTTTGGAATTGGTGGGACCACATACTTATAATTGTTGAAACTTTTACATTCCACTTAACTTCTTCATAATTACCATGATGAAAGTTTTACAAACGAATTAGCATATAAGATCTAATTGATAAAAAATTTGGTAACATACATAATGGTCAGTATATATTAAGTGATTTTCAATTTGCAGCTTTGAATTAAATTTGATATTTCTTAATATTTTAGTTTCTATTTAATTACATCTTTCCTTTATTTGGTGATTTATTTTTAGAGAAGAAAAAAAATCACATCTTTCCTTCATTTGGTGGTTTCTTTTTAAAAAAGAAAAGTGAAATTAAAGTTAATTTTTCCTATTAAGGGTAGTATTATAACTTGAAAAAAGAGCAAATAAGTAAAAAGATAATTGCAGGGTTATTTTTGAAATTTTGAAAAAATATATAGATGCCACATCATCAGTAAACTGACAGAGCTTAACAGTAGGGGGCATTAATATTTGTTGATAAAGTTAAAGGTTAGAATAGTAATTTTAAAAAGTACAGGGGATAAAGTAGTAATAACATCAAAGTACAAGGGGGCAATAGTAATTATCCCTTTTATTTTTTACTATAATTTTTTTTTGGAGTTTGAGATTCATTTGGGTTAGCTTGCGTGTATTTTGATTACATCCTCAAGGGGAGCTTTATTGTCTACAATGTTCGAACCCATGACCTCTCTACCGAGAAGTATGAATCTTACCACTTTATCATCTCTACATTAACGAATGAATGGTTTTTGCTCTACTCAAAATTCAATTTCAATCTTTTCAGTTTATTTCACGAAGTAGATTGATTTTTACCATTTGGCATAATGTCATTGGTGGCAGCATAAGTAACATCGGCTAAGACGTGACATTCTAGAAAAACTTCGACCCAAAAAAAAATGACATTCTAGAAATCTTTTCGACCAAGAACAAAGAAAAAAGACATTCTAGAATATCTTAAGTTCTTAACCAGTCCTCACACGTGGCAGCGGCAGAGTTAAGACAAGTTGCCATCCTAAGAGGCTTGGTCATCATGTATTTATTGGGATATCGGGATAATCCAAATACAATAAAATAAATTAAATGATGACCCAATCCCCCGTTACGCCCGTGTTTTCAACTTTCCAAACCCAAAATCATTTTCAAATTGTTTGAAGCCACCACACGCAACCACCTCTGAAGTCTGTCTGATGACAGTTTATACCGTTGGTTTTTTTTTTTTTTCTTTTTAATATTATTTTTCTGTAAATACATTGGTCTCTTACGACCAGATCAGCTCCTTAACATTCCAGCTTCTAGGCGTAAAAGTTAAAACTTCAAATGCTGCAGGGGTGAGGGGTCCACCTCAAGCTTGGCTGGACACGTAAGCTACGTGCTTTAGTGGCTATCCTGTCTTCTTTACTAATTTAGTAATTTCCCCAGCCAATTGGAAAAACGCTACTTGGCGTGCACGAGAGCACTTCCTCCCACAAACGCTACTTTGGTTCAATCGTTTCGTAGTTGCTTAAAATCGAAACACTTCTACCCGTCGAAAACTTCATCATGACATTCCACGTGTCAAATATTGGCCCATATTGGTGTGGAGGCATTTCAACCCCGGTAAATTGGACCGGGCCAACCGGTTGACACTTCCTAAACCATCATGACCCGGTTCACTCATGACTTTCTCATGGGTCATAGCAGTCTTTGAAACATAAAATGATAAAATACACGTCTGCAGGTGTGTTTCAATGCTGAGAAGATACCTTTATCGAGCTTTCCGCCCCTCCGTAATCCTGACCGTCCATTCTATTTTTCCATAACAGAGGAATAAGCTGGTTGGTACATCGTACATGAATAAAAAATTTCAAAAATACAAAACAAACAAAACAGCACCAAAACCCCAACCAAACCAGCAAAAGAAAATCGAGAACAACTCAGTCTCATTTGTTTTTCAAGACAAAAGAGAAATGGAAAAACGAGGCACCAACAACCACTCTCTTCAATCTCTGTTTCTTCGGATTCACTTCAAGCTTCAACCATCACGGAAAGGCCCTTCCTATCAAGAAAATCCATTTCTGGTTTCTGATTATCCTGTTTAATTTTTCTGGTTTTAAATCATCAGAGAGATGGTTTTTAAAAGAACAACCAAGAACAGGGGCGTCTATCTGAGGATGAAGCTCGTACACCGCCATGGAAGACATGATAAAAGCTTCTGCTACAAATATTTCAGATGGGTTCTTTGGTTTTCTCTATCCCTTTATTTCTTTAGCTCTTATCTCATCAGCAACTCCACCAAAACCGTCCCTCTGGGTAAAACGATCGTTACCATTTCTTTAACTAATTTCGTCTCTCGAGCTATGTTTGAAACTAATACGATGGTTAAGCAACAGCCAAGAATCCAAAGTCCAGTCCTGTCACAAGGTTTTTAGTCATCTTACTCAGCTTCTCTGTCTGATTATTCATCTTTCGGGTTCTCATCTAATTTTATTTCTTCTCTCAGGTCTGTTCAATGGTATAAAGATTTATATCTACGATCTCCCATCGAAATACAACGAAGACTGGCTCTCAAACAAGAGATGCAGTAACCATCTGTTCGCTGCGGAAGTGGCAATACACAAGGCCTTATTGAGAAGCGACGTCAGAACGCTTAATCCACTGGAAGCAGATTTCTTCTTTGTCCCCGTTTATGTGTCTTGCAACTTCAGCACTGTAAATGGGTTTCCGGCGATTGGTCATGCGAGGTCTCTGTTAGCGTCAGCAGTGCAACTCTTTTCTTCGGAAATGCCATTCTGGAATCGCAGTCATGGTGCTGATCATGTTTTCGTCGCTACCCATGATTTCGGACCCTGCTTTCACACCATGGTGAAGCTCATAAACTAGTTGTCAATTTATTTTACTTTTCTATACATCTTGGATGATTTAAATTGATAAATTCATCTCTAACTTGTGTCTGAAGGAGGATGCAGCGATTGCAGATGGGGTTCCAGATTTCTTGAAGAACTCGATAATATTGCAGACATTCGGTGTTAGGTACAAACATGCCTGCCAAGATGTAGAAAACGTGGTGATACCACCGTATGTATCGCCGGAAAAAGTACAGTCGACGCTGGAGAAGGCGGAGAAGAGCGACGAGAGGGATATATTTGTGTTCTTCAGAGGGAAGATGGAAGTTCACCCCAAGAACGTCAGTGGGAGATTCTACAGTAGGTAATAACTTTCTTGAAATTTACTAATTTGTATTTGAAATTTTTTTCAAAACCATACTCTATTTTCTGTGATCTTGAAAACCTGAGAGGACTTCTTCTCTCCGCCGCCGCCGTCCTTCGATGGCAGTTGACATTCTCACCACTAATGAACATTGAACCGAAAAATTGACGAAAATGCCCATACTGATAACCTGTTTATTTGCTGACTGCTGAGCACGTAACAATCGTGGTGGTCCGTTGTCCACTTTTATCCTTAAAACCAACGTGTTTCTTTTCAGGCGAGTTCGAACGGCGATATGGCACAAATATAAGTCGAACCCGAAATTTTATCTGAAGCGGCACCGGTTCGATGGTTATCAATCAGAGATCAAAAGGTCAGTATTCTGCTTGTGCCCACTAGGTTGGGCCCCATGGAGCCCAAGATTGGTAGAATCGGTTGCCCTTGGATGTGTTCCCGTTATTATTGCGGATGCGATTCAGTTACCTTTTCCTGATACTGTGCGATGGTCGAACATCTCAGTCACGGTGGCAGAGAAGGATGTCATGAATTTAGAGAAGATATTGTTGCATGTAGCAGCGACCAATTTATCTGATATACAGAGGAATCTATGGAAGCCGTCAACGAGGAAGGCATTACTATTCAACCATGATGTACAAGATGGAGATGCCACATGGCAAGTCTTACATGCCCTCTCCAGAAAGCTTGGTAGGTCATAAGGGGTTTAAGGCTCTCGAGCTAATCATTACATAATACTTTTGGGTTGGGATTTTAATAGGGTAGATGTTTGGAGTCTGGATCTTCTATCGGCTGAGTAAAGGTCTATGTTCTTCTTACACTTTTCTACTACATAATAAATTTTGTGTCCATATAGGTTTTAGTAGAGTTTAGTCTTTTTGACGGAAGCATGGACCTCTCCACCTTGATAGGATAGAAGATCTGAACTCAGTTGCTAAATAGTGTAGGATAGTATTTGAGATTATAGTGGTCGTAGGAGGTTTGGTTTGGTTGTGCGTGGGACTATCAGATCAGTGGACTGTATGTATATATTTTTTGGTTAGGAAAAAGAATGTGAAATAAATAAATAAATAAATCATCAGTTTTTATTTTTATTTTTGAGTAGATTCCCAGAACAATCCAAAAGTGGAAAATAAGAAATTGGCGATTGGGTAAACCAATAAATCCCGTGAAATGAAAACGAATATTAAAGTGAGAGTGAGTGAGCGAGTGGGGGCAAATCCAGGTGAGTGTCAGAGCTAACTTTCGGTTCTTCGTTTTGGTGGAATTCGATTTCTGTTCTAAGTGATTCAGAGCCAAAGAATGAGAGATGTCTGTGGTGACGGGTGAGCATGGGAATCATCAAAACCGTACAGCAGCAACAGCATTTCAGAATTCTGGAAAGTCGTTTCGCTTTCTCATTTGTTCTGACATCTTCACTACCTTAGCGCTACTAGGCGCTGCAAACCTCTAGGTTCTCAACTCTAAAACAAATCCCAGCCAATCTTGTGTAAGATCCGGACGTCACGGGATTTTGTTTCAGTCTGAAATTTTGTTTGACCGTAATGCATATTAATAGATCCAATGGTGGATTAGTAGAGCAGTTAAAAGCCCAACTTTCCATGGAGAGATCTTGGATTCGCATCCATCCGGTAGCACCTATATTAGTAATATTCTCCCCACCGTATATATAAACTCTTCCGATTAAAAAAAAATAATAATAATAATTTAGGACATCTAGAGGGTAGTTTGCTTGTGTTTTAAATTTTATTTTTTGGCCAAGCTGCTTTAGTGGTTGAAACCAACACCTCTTAGTGAAGAGGTCGTGGGTTCGACTCTCGCTGAGGCATATTAATATCCACATCCCTTGGCTTACTTACTAAAGCCCTTTTGTATGAATTTTTTTCCCTTTTTTAATAAGAGAGTTTTTCGCCTTAAGATGAAAGTGAATGATGATGTTCATTGCTTCAAAAGTCTAGTCATGGTATCAAATAGTCATGATAAATTAAGAGATTCTCATGTATTGAGGTCACAATGGCAATAGAGTTCTGTGATTTATTAACAAATTAATAGGAAGATGACCATGCTACCAAACCAACAATATATGACAATATATGAAATTAAAATCCAACCATTCAAACATATCTTGATGTATCAATCACTCACCAACACTTGAGAGTGAAATTTGAGTTGAAATGAAGTCATTGATGTCACCACATAAATTTTTATTATAAATGTCATGAGGTGGAATCTTTCTCGAGTCAGGGACAAAGCCCTGTATATTTAAATTATACATAAAAACTATTGTAAATATGTAATTGAGGTATACATAAAATGTACCCTAACCCAAATGAACCTTAGCTCTAAAAAAAATAATTTATTATAAATTAAAATCATTGTCATCATCATGTAAGCTTTAGTTTTTTTCTTATATTTTTTTTTCCGGGGAGATGTTCTACATCTTATTATAAATAAAAGAGAAAAGCAATTATCCTCCATCGATGCATAATTTTTCTTTTTTTGGTAAAAGGATGAAAAAATATAAATGGTGAGAAACAACTGGTAGAGTTATCAAACCACGAGCCATGGAATAGAAACATGACAAATCATCCGACACATCATTGATAAGGCCATCCAAGCTATAGAGTCAATGAATGTGTTTTCCTCACTTGAAATAAAGAGAACATTACATGAGGCAAATACGGAACATACAAATACGTCATCATAATATGGCATAACTAAAACAATATCATGCACTTTCCAAAACGCTAGCAATTGTACAATTAACTGACCACCGTTAACTTCTGCCGGTAGTTGACCACCGGAAACTTCCCACGGTACTTGCCAACGACGGTTTACTAGAATCACAATTCTTTTGTAGCTTTTCTTGTCGTCTTGTGATTCGAACTCTATCCTACGATGGGAAAGATGACAATGTTATAGTGGTAAAAATATGCTCTTAGAAGCAACCAATGTCAAAATCATCACTTATGGAAGCGGATGGCGATCCATCTTGCAGCAACCACATAGATGAAACTTTCTCTTGTTTTCCAACAAGAGTGAGTGCTGAAATTCAACTAAAAAAAAAAAAGAAAAAGGAAAGGAAAATGACCTATAAATAGGAGAACAAAAATCAATAGAACAAGATTTCTGTCAATCATTCCATAGTGACGAAAAGCCAAAAGACGAGTTGCCAGAGACGAGAGGAGATCGTTTTGTCCATGCATAATTAAGGAAGAAAAAATGATCATTCCACTTCCATTAATGCAATATCCTGCATATAATACTCTTCTTGGACTTCATACTGGCACAAGCTAGCCTGTTTCAAGGCAAGGAAACATGCTACTCCTACTCCAAATAAATAATTAAAGTGATAAATTTGAATTGACTTTACAAGAAGGAGAAGAACTAACTTGTCTTCTTTGATTCAAATTATGGAACTAGGATTGTTAAAAAGATGTCATTGATGTTATGAAAGTGAATCTGTGATCTTAATAATGAGATCATGAGTTTATATATATATATATATAATACTGCCAGATAATAATTCATATGAAAATCTCATAATATTACAAACAATAATATTGGTTATGATCTGCTATCCCCTAATACCCTCCCTTGAAGCAAAGGTTCCTTCCTAGAGCTTGAGTTCGGAACAAAGAAGGCGAAAGCGTGTAGAGGAGAGACCTTTGGTGAGTAAATTAGCCAACTGATCATATGTGGAGATAAAACAAACTAAAAGATCCTTCTTGGGAACTTTATCCCGAATAAAATGAAAATCCACCTCAATGTGCTTTGTGCGGACATGAAAAAAGGGATTGGCGGAGAGATAGGCAGTGCCAATATTTCACACCACAAAACTGGTGATGAAGTTTGAGGAATACCCAACTTTGCAGGTAGAGATTGTATCCAAGTCAGCTCAGTGGTTGCTAGGGCCAAAGCACGATATTCACTCTCCGCAATGGACCGAGCAACAATAGTTTGCTTGAGAGATTGGCAAGAAACCAAATTAGAGCTAAGAAAAATTAGATAGCCACCATGGGATTTTCTATCAGCACCCTGCCCAGTCAGCATTAGAGTAGGCCTCTAAAGAAGAAGAGGATGATGGATTAATGTATAATCCAAAAAGTAGAGTGCCCTTGAGATATCGTAAGAGTTGCTTAAGAGCAATCCAATGATCCTTTGTCGTTGATGCAAGAAATTGACATAGCTTGTTGGCTGAAAATGAGAAGTCAAGGCGTGTCAAGTAACATACTGAAGTCCTCCAACAAGACTTCGACATAAGGAAGGGTCATCCAAGAGCTTGCCATGTTTAGAAGATAAGTGACATGCGGGCACAATAGGAGTGGAGATAGGCTTAGCATGAAGTAATCCACCCCTATCAAGACGAGAAGTGATGTACTTTTGTTGAGACAAGAGAATTATGGTGTCCATAGGAATCAGCTCCACCCTAAAATACGTGCTAAACCCAAGTCTTTAAGGGCAAATTTTGAGGATAAGGTTTCCAGCAAATCATCAATAGCTTGACCACAAGGTCCGGTGATAAGAATGTCATCAACGTACACCAAGATATAAAGTGTAGCAGAAGGATGACAACGAATAAACAATGAAGAATTAGTTTTGGACCCAATAAAACCCAAGTGATGAAGAAAAATACTTAAGCGTTGAAACCACGCTTTGAGTGCCTGCTTAAGCCCATAAAGAGACCTTTGCAATTTGCAAACATGAGAGGGAAAACGGGTCCACATAACTCGGATGTTGGTGCATGTAAACATCTTCTGTCAAGGTACCATTGAGAAAGACATTGTTAACATCTAGTTGGCGAATAATCCATTTAGAGGAGACAACCAAAGCAAGAATAATCCTAATGGTGGTGGGCTTTGCCATAGGACTAAAAGTATCATCATAGTCCAAACCATACTCTTGGATATACCCCCTTCGCCACTAAACATGCCTTGTGACGTTCTATAGTACCATCCGATTTTCGTTTGATATGAAATAGCCATTTACACCCTATAACCCGTCAATCCAAGGGAGGTGGAGCAAGAACCTAGGTTTGATTGGAAAGTAAGGCATTGAACTCGACATCCATAGCTTGACGCCAAACACTTGACTTAACTGCTTGTAGGTAACAAGTAGGTTCAGCTTTTAAAGGTCCATCTGCAACAATAACAAGAGGGGCAGGATGCCAAGAAGCATAAAAGCTCTTGGGGACCTTGGCAACATGGGTCCCATCCTAACTTTGAGTGACCATGGGATGCAAACAAGTAGCAATGAGCTCAGATTTAGTTGGACATAAGTTGGACTTAACAAAGTCAATAGAAGCAGACTGTCTAACAGTGAGCCGTGGAGCAATACAAGGC
This sequence comes from Hakea prostrata, assembly GCF_041222555.1. NCBI lineage: Eukaryota > Viridiplantae > Streptophyta > Magnoliopsida > Proteales > Proteaceae > Hakea > Hakea prostrata. The sequence continues at coordinate 11,922,645 of NC_142601.1, forward strand.
TCAACCACACTACACATAGTAGAGTTACCCAAATCCAATTGAATAGGTGGTCCAATGGACCCATTAGTACCAACAAGTGAAGACTTAAAATATATAAAATGCCTAGGAACAGTCCCATTATTATTTACAGCACTTTGAATAAAAAAATCAAACCCATTTTTGTTATCACTACTCAAATCATGAAGCCCATTAGTAGTAGATGGGCCCAATAACTTTAAATGGAGGTAACTCCTTGCAGCGTTCCAACCCATTAGTAGTGGTTATGTCAACATGAAGCTGCCTTTGAGGAAACGATGCATACAAGTGATCAAAAACAATAGTTTCAGCAGTACTAGAAAATTTTTGTAGATGTGGCTTGGGTATATTAGAGTGTCCATTCACCATAGTCGAAGTGTTAGGTGCAATTACAAGGGGCCCATTACAAGCATCACCATGTAGCCCATTAACAGATTTCTCCTTGGAAACACAAAAGAGACATTAACAGGACATGTAACAAGTAGTGGAGAAGTGTAAGGAGAAGAAGATGATGAAATAGTAACATGAATAGAAGATTTGAAAGGATAATGGTTTCATCAAAGATCACATGATGAGATATAATAACCTTGCCAATACTCAAGTTTAAGCACCTATACCCATGATGTCAAGGGCTATACCCAACGAATACACAAGCAGAAGATCGATATTCCATTTTGTGTTTCTAATTAGGAAATCTTCCAAAAAGCTTGTGAAAAGGAGAATCATAACGCAAAATAGTTGTAGAAAGACGATTAATAATGAAAACAACAATAGAGTAAGCCTCTGCCCATAATTTTAAAGGCACACTAGAGTGTGCAAGTAAAGAGAGACCCATCTCTAAAACATGTCTATGCTTATGCTCAACTCAGCCATTATGTTAAGAGGTATAGGGATAGGATAAACGGTGGACAATGCCACAACACTAAAGAAAAGTGGAGAAACCTTGAATTTCCCCACCCCAATCAGACTAAAATGCCTTGAGACAACATGAAAATTGTTTCTCAACAAAAACCTCAAACAAATGAAAAACTTGGAGAGCATCTGACTTATGGGCGATAGTATAGAGCCATGTAACATCATCTACATAGGAGACATAAAAATGATGGCCTTCAGTAGAACGAACAGGGGAAGGTCCCCATAGGCCTGAGTGAACTAATTGCAAAGGTGCAGTGGTGTTGGTCTGACAATGATTAAAAGTGAGCTTATGGGACTTTCCAAGTTTACTAGAAGAACAAATAGAAGAAGATTTTTGACCAACAGAAGGTAAACTAACTGGTGAATTAACTTAACCATAGTGGAAGAGCTAGTATGACCCATGCGAAGATGCTAAAGATCAGGGCATGCACGAATACTAGAAAAAGCCATTACAAAGGAGCTCATATCCACCGGAATGTTGTAAACACCTTGATTAACAAGGCCTTTGAGTAGGACACGGCTCGAGCACCGATCATTTATAGTAAACCCATCAGCACAAAATTCAAAGATAACATCAATATCAAATGTGAACTTATGCATAGAGAACAAGTTACAAGCAGCAAAGGGCACATGTAGTATATCAATAAGCTTGAAACAGGAACCATTAGTAGAGAAATAAGAAGAACTTGTACGATTGATGTTGAGACCAGATCCATCCCCAATTCTGATAGTTTCATTGCCAAGATATTCCGCCGATGAGCTAATAACATTGAAATCAGATGTGATGTGGTGTGAAGCACCAGAATCCAGCAACCAATTCACGACTCCCGACTTGGTATAGCAACATTTTCTGTGGAAAAGTTGATCCAAAACTCCAACTCTGCATAGGCCAAACTGAATTATGCATATAACTAGAGGCACAACATGAAAGATTATAACAGAAACGAGCTTGGTGTCTTGGACGACATAGTTCACAATAGATAGATGAACGCCCTCCCATTCGACCACCAGTGAAGACTTACGACCAAAAGAACATCCACCAAAAGATCAACTAGCAGATCTAGATGCAGAGCCATTTCTTGTCTGTCTATAAGAGGAATTAGCAGGAGAAACAGTAGTGGAAGCCACCTAAGCTATGATATTTGTAAGATCTTGGAGAACATTGTTCAGTCTCATCTCTTCACAATTCAACAGACCATGCAAGTCAGCAATCTTGATTGGAGAATCCCTAGTTGTAACTGATGTAACAAAAGTTTGAAATTCTGATCCCAAACCCCCAAGAATGAACAAGACAAGATCTGAGTCAGAAACCGGTTGGGAAGTTAGGGCAAGAGAATCAGATAATATCTTGACTTTGAGAAGGTATTCTATCATAGAATTGGATCCTTTCTTTATACTATGAAGTTGCATACGCAACTGCATTACCCTCACCTGAGATGATGAGGCATTGATAGAGGATAATGCGGCCCAAACTTGACTAGAATGTTTGAGTCCAACAACTTGCGAGTGAGCAACATTCGTGAGACTTGATAAAATACAACTCAGAAGAGTTTGATCATATGTGTGTGTATATATATATATATACTGCCAGATGATACATCATGTGAAAATCTCAAAATATTACAGACAATAATATTGGTCTATGATCTACTATCCCCTAATACTTGACTCCCTGGTGATCTTCCTCTGCAGGGGCTTTGCTGTATCCGGAAGTATGCAATTTCTGCCCTTTTTCCCCTTGTAATGAAAATTTACAAGTCTTCATCTAATTCTGAAACTTGAAATCTGGCTGTATTTTTCTATCTCAAGGGCTCTTAACAATTTTAAAACCGATTTTGGACATCAATATAGTGGGTTACTTGGCAACATGCACCTTATAAATCAAATGTCTTCACTGAGACAATAATGCAAACAGTTCGTCCCACTGATTTGAACTCTTAGAAATAAATTATAGAGCTCTGTGTTTGAAACCCCACCTCTTCATACTCTCCTAGTAGATCATGATCTTGCAGTAGGATTGTAGTGTGCAAGAGTCTCAGTATTTTACCAACTAATACTCACTTTTCTAGTTTACTCCAGTGAAAAAGAGAAAAGGGGGGGGGGGGGGGATGAAAAAAATCTACCACATGAATGATTCTTATGAAAGACACATCACAAATACATCTTTAGATAAAAACTTTGAATTATTTCATATCATACAGAGTGCCATGGGAACTAATACTCTTCTATCTCATTTCTATCATCGCATCTATTCTGTACAGTGAAGCTAGTATTATAAGACACTATAGATTATAAAAAAACTTCCCAAACACCACATACAAGTAATCTCAAGGTTTACATTTAGTACCTACTACTCATGGATAAAACTGGATTGAGCAGGGGGTTCAAAAAGCTATACTAAAGGGTTCACTTCCATCACTTCCAACCCATCAACATCTTTGTCACTTCTTCCTCAATCTTCTTCCTTGGCACTGAAGGGCTGTCCCCTTCGAGAAGGATTCTGTAAACTTCCCACTCCCGATCACCAATCGTGTGCCTCCCAATCTCAGCCTGGAAAAATATTCAGCGTAATTTAATTTAGAGTAAACATTGGAAAGTCATTATCAGTAATAACTAGATCTATCATTACATGGGATATTCAGAGATTACCGAGAAGATCCATGTATTGAGCATCTTAAGTGCAAGGGTTATGTCATGAAAGACAAGGGGCCGACCCTTGCCACATAACTCAACAGGGTTTGCAACCAGAAGTTCTGTATCAGGACCTCGGCTAACCACAGCTACTCTGAGAGGACAAGACAGCTCCATCAAAAGGCGATCTCTCAATGCATTCTGCTTGCTTGGATCAGCTATCTTCTTTCCATCCGCTCGCATGAACAAATCCACCTCACATTGTCCTCCTTCGTTCAGGGAGAATCTACCATATGAAGTCTGGAAAACAACAAGAGAGATTACAATGATGATTGAAAAACAAAAGCATCAAAACAAAAACAAGGAAATCTTATATATTCACAATAAAACATAATAACAAAAACACTGCAAGATCTAAATTTTATTAACTGATTGGAATAGTTAGGGCCTAATGTACAACATATGACACCTTGGTGTCAAAGTTTACCATCAATACAAGGTATGACACAATGGCATCAATTATGTGTATAATTTTTTATTTTTACCTTGGAGATTCAAATTGACCATGGTCTGCCTTCTGTGGAAATACTAAAGCTTTGGGTTCAGAGGCCAGGGTGTCCAACCGGCTATTTTCAGAAAGAAGCAATTTGGAGACAGATGGAAAGCTCTCAAGTTCAAGAAGAAAAATAAGTCTGTGGCTGGATTACCAGCACTGAAAACCATTTTCAGATATACGGTGTGGCGTTCTGATGCTCCCTACCTTATAGACTGCAACTTCTGTATATATCTACTGATGTTACAACAACTGTGTACAGACATTGATTGTATGTAAGACCCAATATTCATGGATAACATTCTCTTCAGAAAAAGAAACAAGCAAACACTATCAGATAATGACAGTATAGGGACACTGATTGTCTAACCCATGAGTAACTAATTTTGGTCTTGATGCTCTTTATGGAGAAAAGCATCAGAACGGCAGGAACATGGATAGAAATCAACAACAAAAGAATCTGTCATGGGATGGATGATTCAAGTGTAATTCAGTTCAACAATCAAGAAATTAGACCAACTTTTGGAAAATTTTATTGGAATTGTGTGCTCCTATGTTTCCCAATTTTATTGGACATACTTCTTAATAAGCATATTATTTTGTTTTTCTTTCCCCATTTTTTCAATCTTTCCTCACTTTTAAAAACATTTTACAGCACTGTAAATATGGATATAAAGATATTAAGCAAGTAAGGCACAATATTTAAACTAAATCATTGCACATCACTAAGGGTAGCAAAGGAAGAATATGCATGAAACTTCATACACTGCATCATTACTCCTGACTTATGTTCAGTTCATTATATTTTTTAAAATGGTCTGAATAATTTCTGCAGAACAAGAAATCAGTTTTATAATTTGCAATGAAAATACAGTCCACAATGCAGCAATACAAACTCATAAAAGAACTTTAATTCACATATCATATTTCAACATTGTTACCTGTATATTATAATCCTTCAGAGTTCTCATAATGTCAAAGAGTAGTCCTTTGTGATCTCGGCAAATAATTTGCATGAGTGTGTGAGAAGGGCTGAGGGTATTGTCCATCATAACAGAAACATTGTCGGTAATTGCAAATCCACTTCGAAATTCTTCCGTAAGCTCTAAACTGAACATATCTTTCATGGCTACAACAGGGAGAAATGAAGAACTCTGTGAACATGTGGCAATTTCAGGACCAGCCAATCCTATCTCACAACTGATCATTGCATCTCCCAAAACAGCCTTCAAATGATTGTGAGTGTCTTCCTTCCTCTTCTTCGTATGCATAAGTTCCCTGGTTAAAGAGAAAAGTCAGCAAATTCCATAGAAGTGCAATGAAAAATGATCAATTTATCTCTACAAAGGAATGAGTCAAATTTGACAGGAAATAACTGTAGGAATCCTTTCGTGTCATAAATAAACCGACATAACCATGGAACTTAGAGCAAAAGTTGAGTATAAATCTTCTATGCTGTATTGGATGGGCATTAAGTGAATATATTTACTGAAATAACTCATTCCTTTAATTTGGGGTGGGCGAACCTGCACAGAGAGATGCTGTTAATGCAAGAAAAACAAATCCGCAACATGCAGAAGGATAAGTTGCAGGTGCCTGATGGGATGGGACTCAGTTTGATTCTGAATGCTGACTGGACAAGTATGATGTGGGGCAGAACAGCATACATGGTGAGAGAGGGTTGCAGCTAATCCAATTGGGAGAAAATGCCCAGGGTAGCAGCATGCTTGAATTTTCTTGCACTGCATATTGACACTGGAGTGCAAATTATGTGCCACCTAAACTAGTTGGTTGAGGACATGCCTGTTCCTTTAAAAAGAGGTTTGTAGAAGTACTGGAATTATTCTAATACCATAAGCATTTAATTGCAGATCAGATTTTCCACTTGCTTCCATTGTCCCAAAGCAATCATCTAATGGGTGAAATAATCCTTCTACTTAAATTGGTGGGAGACCATGAGCAATCAGGAAAGCTGAAGAGGTTATAAATTAGATCAAATAAATGTTTCTATTCCAAGTGTGGGGAAATTGAAAGGAGTGAATCGAAGCACCTGGTGTCTGTGATGAAGAAAAGATCCATTACTCTTCCATCTGGGGTGGTCGACACCTTGACCTTCCTGATTATGAGCTCAAGTTCACAGAGTACTTCGGTGACATCTATCAAAGTACACCCCAAAGAGAAAAAAACATATTAGCTAAATGTTAAGGGGAAACCAAAAGAACATCAAAATACAGGATTAAGAGAGCATAAAAATTCTAAGTACTTAAATCCAAGAGATTTTTCGCTAACATCCTAAGCTATTTAAGAAAAAAGTACACAAACATATTAAGATTACAATTACCAATCAAACTGTCCTCGCAAAATAAAGAAAATTTCAGTTCTACAACCCAAGTCAACATGAAAACTTGATGAAATAAACCTGAAAAAGGGAGGCAGGAAAAAGAGGGATAGGAGATACTAACCGTGTAGAAGACCTTTACGATCAAAGCAACAGAACTTCAACAAGAAAACATCAGGTGGCTTCTGGTTCTGCAATTCTGATCTGTAATAATAAATTGGCGAAGCAAAACTAAAAGATGGGCAAGCTCCAACTAATCTCCTTTTCAATAAATCCCACCTTGTGGTGGGTTTTCCGACAACCCAGAAGACGATGTAGCACCATTTCCCATCCGTCGTAACATCTACACCAGGAATTCAAATGAAATTTAACAAACATACTTCTCAATTAACATCAGAAAACTTATAATCAAAACAAGGAATGTAAAGCCCTTACCTCCTTTCACGATATTCAACCCAAAGAAGAGCAACAAACGGCAAAGATCACAACCCAAGCCAGTCTTGTCTGGGCAGTTAACAGTGATGACAGTCGGATCTCCTTCCTTCCCTGGCGGCGTAATGAGAACCAGGTCATCATATGGGATACCCATCTTTTTCTTCCTCTCCAATGTTCCAAGCTTTGTCTATCCCTACTCCCTGCTCAACTTTTCTTGTTCACAGAACCATGAAATGATGTATGAAGCACAAAAGAACCAATTAAGTATGCAAAGCTTATGTATTTTTTCCTTCTCTAATTCACCACATGGATGCGAAAAATCTATCAATCAATTCCAACTGACTACTAGAAAATAGAAATGCTTGGGTTTCCCTTTTCTCCGTCAATAAATATTGTTGGTTCTCCTCTCTCTCTCTTTCTCTTTCTCTCTCTCTCTCTCTCTCTCTCTCTCTCTCTCTCTCTCTCTCTTCCCTTCGCAGAGTAGACAGTAGCAGTAGTGGCACTAACAGACAGTAGATACTACGGATGAATCGAAAGGGTTAAGGTGTCGAATATTCGTTTGATAGCCACCCCACATTTCAATTAAATATAGATGGAGTGATGACGAGTTATGGCGAGAATACGTACTAGAACTCAGTGAGTCGACTCGTCCAAAAAATCCAATTACATAAAATCATTATTGTTTTGAATCCTTACTTAGTCTTCCACCTATTCATATTCAATTTAGATACAACACTTTCACGAAAAATCCAAAAATTCATCTGGGCTGCGGAGAACCGCAAACTGGAAAATTCAAAGATAGATGTTCTCTTAGAATCTTATCTGAAAACTTATCTGAACTATGGAGAGCCACAAGCCAGAGCTCTTCACAACTTCTCAAATTGTAGTAAGAAATCCAAATTCAAATTGGATTTCTTTTAATTTCTTTGATTTTTTTTTTATTCTTCCAGCTCATCTCTCTCATTCATGTATTCTTTCCCTATTCCTCGGAAGAAGACAGGTTTTTTCCTAATTCGCACGTGTTCGTTTATAAACATTCAAGTAGCCCTTTTATGGGTCCCTCACTCCTGCCCTTGCCCATTGATTTGGATTAATTTATAGAAAAAAAATTAATTCGAATTATTTATTTGTAACTTTTAAGCTAAGATCTCCATCTGAAGTTTATATTATTATTAAGCCCGTATGGCATTATTTTAATTTGATACAATAATACTAGCTTTATTTGGTTACTCAAGTTTTGGAGTATCTTAAAGATTCAAAGCACACAAGATAATTTTACATATAGTGATTGGATAAGAGCTATAACAGAAAAGAAATATATATTGGATAAAGATCATAAGAATACTATTTTTTTCAGATAAGTACATAAGGTTCTTTGTTAATAATATCAATTGTAGTTTAAGTATGACAGAATTTCATGAAGAGATCAAATGAAATATTAAACATTAATTGATTAATTCAACATTACGTAAGAGATGGATGAATCTGTATACTAGAGAATGAATAGACGAACTAATCTGTGTTGTTCCTCTCTGCATGGCTATTTTCATGAAATAAAATTTTTGGTCTTTTTCCGTGCTAGCTTCTTAGTCTCATTTGATTATTTTACAATATTTCTTAGAACCCATTTGACTTAATGTGTTAAATTTCTTTTCTTTTGGTAATAAATGTATGAAATTTGCTATATAAGAAAAATAATGCATTGAAAAAGACACGTCATAAGGGTTCAATTCTCATGAAACCGTTAACGTGCCAACCAACCGTCTAAAACCACCGCGCACCGCTCAAAATTTAGTCGACATACAACCTAATTTCTTGCGGTTCGGTTTAGGTACTCATACCGCCGCAGCGAATTAATCTACCAAATTAAGAGATATAAATTGTAATTTTACAATTAAAACACTTTACCTTTTCCCTATCCCTAATTCCTTATTTCAATTTTTTGTTTCATCATTCACTCATCTTCTTAGATTTGTTTGTTTTGTCTCTATTAATTAGATTTATTTGCTTTATCTATGTTAATTTCAAATTATATTTGATTGATTGATCACAATTTCATTAGGATCTTAATGAACTAATAACCAAAGAGGCATAAGTTCATTCGTACAAAAATTGTACCGCATTAGATACTGTGTTCAAACCATTTCCCGTATTTAATCCAAACCATATTGAACTGTTTTTGTAAATACCGGAACCGTACCGATTGACACTAGTCGTCATAGATTACATAACTAAGTGCAATCCAACACGACGTTGAAATCAGCTTCACGTGACATTTAAATCTTGAATAACGTTTTCGCAGCTGCAAAAGATTGGGAAGCGATTAGACAAACAATGTATCATCAAAGGTATTAAGACCTATTTTGGGTAAACATTCAAAAGACAAAAAAACACAGTTGAATGAGCACTATATAGTATCTTTGAAAGTTGACACGGCTCTAAAAAGATATTTCAATGACCTTAAAAAGGGATTTTGCTTGGGGGTCCATCAAGCCAGTCTTCAGTTGAAATTTCGATCTCGATCATTGAAATTCAACGATTGAGATTTAATTTCAACCAAAATTTTAGATCTGACAATTCAAAATCTCAACTTAACTATCATGCGCATGACTCAAGTAAAATTACGTAAAAAGAGATAGACACACCGAAGCACACAGCTCCTTGGAAAGTCACCACTCACTAGAGACACCAGAGAGGAAGACATTTCATTTAACCAGTAGGAGGAATCGAATTTTGAGTTGAATGGGACGATTCCAACTGTCACCACTGTTCAGATATTCCGGTTGACAATGATGATTTGATATCCACTATGATTAGTATATTTGACTTTCAGATCCACTAAATTTTCATTTCATTTCATTATTTCCATTTTCAATTTCATTTCATTATTTCCATTTTCACTTTCATTTATTTTAACATCACGTGAGCCGTCAACACGTGCCGAATTTGCCTTCGCTTTCTCTCTACGGTCCCCCTATGCTTTTTATATTGCTTTTTGAATTATTTCACTTCTTATCTTTTTCACCAACCACGGTGATCCAAGTGTCCACCTGATGAATAGTTTCAGATTCGAATCCATGCAGAAAAAAAGAAAGAAAAAGACAGCTATGAAACCCTAACCATTGATTCTCATAGATTCTATTGAAGCCCTTCAGAACCGATTGATAAAGAAAAGTAGAAAACCCAAGTTGTTAGGTTTTCTTTTTTTTTGAGAAACCTTCAAATGTTCCGCCTCACCAACTATTCTTTCATACCTAATGGTCTTAGAATGCATTATATTCACATCTTTTGATAGCGGGCTCATCTTTATTAGGAAGTTTGAGTCGAGATTCAGATTCTCTCTATCTCGCGTTACTTTACGTCTTATCCATCTGACCGTTGGATGGACGATACGTTGATTGATTTAGCTGTAATTATCACACGGAGATGAATCATGCATGCCTTTTGAAAACTCACTGATTCCTTTTCAACCATTTTTAAACAATAGACGAACTGACTTTGTTTTAAACTTTCCATCCAACTAGTGAAATTAAATAAATCCATGCGTTGCCCGTTTGAGGTAGACAGACATGATGGAGGGTAATGCGGGATAGAGAGGATCCAAATTGGTTTGAATCATCTATCTATAACTGTTGTAAGAATAGAAGATTGCACTGTCTTCACATCTTTTTATCATATATTTAAACAATCACCTATTTCTGAGTACTAATAAGGTGAATAAAAAACGAACGCCTTCACGAACGCGTGATCAAAAAATATGAAAATAGTATTATTCTCTACCCTTCCAGAATCCAGATATAGATGATCCTACAAGTCACTCTGTAGGTGTTAGTGAAATGCTAATTTTAATTTTTTCTACTTACTTCATAGGCCACGTGCTAATTTAATATTATCTCTCAGACCAGCCCAAAATAAGTGATCTAAAAAACTGATATTTTTTGCTTTTTGTTTTTGTGGGGTTGTGTATTATTTACTCATCCATAACCAAAAAAAAACCCTAGTTTTGGCATTTGGTGAGATTATGATCAGGGCTGGAATCTTTGGCTGGCCCATCTAAAGAGATAAAAGTAACCCATGACATTCATTTATTTTTCATATGTTCAAGGTGCTTTGCTTTTGGATTAATGACCTCAGATGATGACTAAACCTTACCATATCATATATACAAGTGATGGGAACTATTCCCATCTAAGGGGAGATGGTAACCATTTTATAGCATGACAAGTGGACGAAGAAGACCACATGAAAAAAAATCTATATATATATAAGTTTTGTCCTGAAGTTGCAGGTTATTGCCTTGTGGGCCTGTTTGCTTTGCATTATTAATTATGAAGCCTCTTAAAAGTGATCAGATGTGACGGGACGTACCTTTCCTTGGGAGCTGTGTTTGTCTAGGCAAAATCTGACCGTTGGTCCACTTACATCTCATTCTTTTCTGATACGTACGGATTGGTCCAGGTATTGAACGGTCCAAAATATTACCAAATACCAGTACCAACCCAACTGTTCTAAGTCGGTAAAAAAGGAAAGAAGCTGCTGCTGTCACTATGTCGATGTCAGCCAGGACTGTGTAGCCCCGTGATGGTAGGAGTGGGCCCAATAGGGTCAGTCAGATATATTATATAAATGGGCTTTAAGCCTTTGTTGGAGGTGGTGGGCCCATCCCCACCACTTCATAGTTATTTTAATTTTGAACTCTCTCTCTCTCACTCACTCTCTCCCTTGAAGGGTATGAGGGAGCATAATTATTTATTCCCGACATGACTGGTGGAGGATACCATCAAACTAGTTATAACCTGTTGGGGGCCTATGGATCCGAGGAGAGAGGAGAAGATATGAAGGGATAAAAGTTTCGAATCCATGATCTCTTTATATTTATTGTCTTTATATAAGAAGTTAACACTATTGTACTAGAAGTACATCCATTATCTCTTGGTGTAAAAATACATAGATCTATGTACTCACAACATATATGACATTCGAACATGATAGTTAAAGGAGAGAGAGCGGGCTCAAGAAACCCTAAAGCAATCGCAAACAGAGAGCTTCTCTCTCTCCACCTCCTCAACTTCACCCTCCTCTTCCTCATTTCTCTTCTCTTTGCTTCACTTCTCACACACTTCGCTCCTTTTCCCTTCTCCTTCCTTCATCATCTTCCTTTTTCTGTTCTTCTTTTTCTTTGTTGATGCAAGATTTGGAACTCATTCCCTCATATCTGGAGTTTTTGATGTCGTGAGCTCATGTTTTCCCCTCTTTATTGGTGCTAGTTTTCACCATCACAGCTGCTGCAACTTCCATTGCCAACGTCCTTGCTGCAACATCTTCTAGCCACAGATCTGACAAAGAAATAGTCAGCACTGCCCAGTTCTACCTTCCAACTCGCTCCTATGGATGTTCACATTGTAGCTTTTTTGCCCTCGTGGGATGATATCTCTCCGCCCTTGTGGCGTGTTAGTCTCCGCCTTTGTGGCATGTTTTTGCCTCTCTGGGCGTTTGTGATGGAAGGAAAGTGCGATTTTTGCATCGTTGGAGCTTATTTGTTGCTGTTGTCTTCACAATCTTATTTCTAAGGTTTTATTAGGTTTTGCCCATACCTTAGCTTAGACAATTTTGTCTATTGCGTGTATGATAGTTTGATCAAATTCCTCTCTTTAGTTCAAATGTTTCTATTTGATCTTTGTGTTTTCATGCATCTATTTTTTTTTGTATGCATTTTTTCTTTGGGGTGGAGAATTTGACAAAAAGTTACAATGTCTATCTAACAACCGAAGTAGGCACATCATTTGAAGTGGCACAACCACCAACCACTTTTATGGCCTCTACCAATGGAAGCAGGAGACACAACTGCCCATTGGCACCAAATTCTAATTAATGGTGGTGGTTAGGTACATGATTGACAATTAGTTTATTCTTATTTGTTAACCTTTAAGTGCAAAGTAGTATTAGATTAAGTGGTTGCACTCAGGCTAGGATTCCACCCCCACAATCTTAATAAATAAATTGGGACTTGAAAGTACTTAGCCTACTGTAGAGAACCAAGTACCTGGGGCCGGACGCCGGGGGCCAAGGCCCGGACGGCCACCCAAAACGGGGGCCGGGGGTGGGGTGGGAGTTTTTTTATAATATTTTTAGTTGTGGGCCCACCGATTTGTGGTGGAGCCACGGGAGCACTCCGGCTCCCGACGGGTGTGTCGGTTCGACCGTGTATCATCAACATGCACATGACTAGACAAATATCCCAATTACCCAAAAGAAAATTAAAAAAAGACTTCTCCTTAATCTCGCATGGAACTAAGAGAATCGATTCAATCATCAAACTAGTCATAGTGACTCAGAGCCCACAGACTCGGAGACAAAGAAGAAGATATATATATTAGAAGCATATTCGTGGCACATTGAATATGATTTAATAGAAAAAAGAAAATATTTTCTATAGTTCAAGTTAATTTTGACTAATTTTGGCCTATTCCTATTTCCTAAGTTCTGAATCTGATAGATCTAAAATCAATAAAAGTTGATTCAGTTGATGTTTCTGGTTCCTCCCTTTTTTATCTGAGAGGAACACAAAACCCAGGAAGGCAAGTGAAGTGAGTGGCTAAGAAATGGTTTATTGTAGAGGTGTCAGTTGGTATATTCCTGGACTATAGGTATGATACTTGTGAATTGTGATTGTTTCAGTTTGTTCACTGTTCACTGAAAAAAGGAACGATTGTTTTGGTTTTATGACATGCTGTAAGAGAGAGTAACACAAGTGTTGTGTCATATTGATGTATTTTCATGCATCAGTTCTTATATATATGGTGGGATTATATCGCATTATTCTTATATATATAGTTAAGTTGGTTGTCGATTTAACACGGGTCAGTTTGGTTCTCATAACATTAATTGGAATCGCACACCGGTGGATCTAATCGTGGTTCTTTTGGTTGCTTGTATTATTCTTATATGTGTGATGTGGGAATTATGTGGATGAATGCTTGATATGTTTTTGAGTTGATTTCATTGAGTTCTATTGAATTCATTCATTTTATATGTATTGTTGTTAGATCTTACTGCAAGTTATGAGGACTCCATTCAAATGGAGGATCCGTCGTTGGCAGAGTATTTTGAGGGAGCAACTTGCAAAGAGGTGGACTCAAATAGAGCTTCGTGCCCATGCCAAGATTGCTCATACAGAGCAGGGTATTAGTGGAGAGTCGGCGATACCTTTGGAGTCGATAGTGTCCTTTGTAGCATTATGTTTTATTTTCATTCTTAAACCTTTAGAGAGGGGCAATGTTGCCTTCTATCCACACAATTAGATTATTTTTTGCTGCAAACAAACAATTATTTCTTCTAAACTTTGATGTCTAGTTTTGATTACATTTGAATTATGTTTTAACTCTAGATAAAGGATAATTGTAACATCTTTGATAATTCATTTTATAACTTTGATTATTGATTTTGATTTATTCTTGTTCTTTGATTATGCTATATCATATGATTGTATGAGCTTGTCACTGAACCGTGGTCCTATAATGTATCATCCCCACGGTACTCGAAGGTATGACTGAATCTAGTTGGGTGAGGTGTGACATCATTGTTATTTTGTGTAAATTCCAAAAATTACATCACACATAGAAAAATTCGTTTTTTCCCCCTCTCAAATCACTACTCCTGCTGTTAGAACTTAAATTTATACTGTGAAATAGTTCATCTTTACCATGATGCACATTTTGATGGAGTTAGGAACGAAGAAGCAAGATCACAAGAGGTAATTCATTCACAAACTTTCTTGATATGGGTCTTCATCACATTTTAAATGGAGACGGCTGATACTCTTTCAAATCCAAAATTGATTTTAAAATATAAGATTTTAATAATATAATTGGCAATTCAATATAATTTTCATAAATGAGGGTAATGTCATGTTTTTGACTCCTTAATTTTAATGAAGGGCAAAATAAACATTAAATATTCCATGTTAACATCAAGTTGCAACATCTCAACGACATCTCAATGAGATGTCGCCTTTCGCTAGTTGCTGATTTATACGATACATTTTGTCCAAAAATCAAGTGAAGATAATTGAAAAGACCGTCATTTATTGCTCCACAGTTCCACGTAAGGCTAGCAGTATGCCTCAAGTTTCAAAATAATATGTCATCATTTATTGCTTTACCACGTGGTTGTCATGTCTGTGTTTTATATATATATATGGCACTTCAACAGGACCTCTGGCGGTCTTAAACTACCAACAGAGTTTGAGGAGCTCTTCTTCTTTGCTCCCGTATTCATGAAGGCTGACTTAGAGAAAGCCATGAAGTTCTCGAAAGGCTTGAGACCTACCATTAGGACTTACATGGCTATCAAACTCATTGTGAGTTATGCTCAAATTGTGCAAGCGGCAAAGAAGATAGAGGAAGGAGAGAGAGAGAGAGAGAGAGAGACTTATCTTCTGTAAAAAAGTTTGGCTATCCAAGGACCTAGCCCTTATGTGAACAGGAATCCAGGAAGGCTTAGTAGGCCCTTATCTTACCTCAATCCTCAATTCCAATCAAGAAAAGCAGGGTTGAGTTTAAAAACAAGTCAGTCTTTGAGTTTTGTGTTTTTCACTTTTCCATCATTGATAGTCTCGCAGGGTGTTTTGTGTTTTTCACTTTGTCGATCGTCAATCTGCATCGAGGGCTCGAATGACGACCATCGACCACCATCTACCGTCAATCACTGTCTCCTCTCACTTCTTGTTCTTCTTCTTCATTCTTTCTTTCTTTCTTTTCTTATCTTCTTTTTCTTATTCTTTCTTTCTTCTCTCCATCACTATTTCTTTTTTTTTTCTTTTTTTTTTTGACGCAAATGAGATAATGTTTTCTATTTCAATCTTCTCTCCATCACTATTTCTCTGTAAAGATGATTAGGGTTTCAACTTGATCGAGGATTTGAACGAAAAAAGGGAGATACCGAGGCGAAAAAGTTTCATCTTGATTTGAAGATTTGAATGAAAAAGGGAGATACTGACGACATTCGAGGCATTTTTCGCTACATTTTGCTAGTTCGCAAAATATCGCCGGAAAATCATCAATCTCGCTTTCACCAACCTTTTGGTTCCTCATCCACCGAAATTTTGCCGAAAAGTTGTACCTTAGTTAACAGCCACTTAACACCATTAGACTTGAGGGAAATAATAGTAATTTTATAAAGAATGAAATTTGATGAGTAATAAAACCAAAGTATAGAGAGGCAATAGTAATTATTCTTATTTTATTATACTTGGTTTTTTTCAAAAGATGGTTCACGTAGTTTGATGATTTCCCAACGTTATTTTTCTCATGCAAATGGTTGATTTTCATCCACCAGAAGGTTGACATTACATTTGGCCAATTTTTCATAATTTTAAAGAACCTTGTTTCTTAAGAATAGGATTTTAAGAATAATATTCTCGATAATCATGTAAAAATATTTCAACATTCAATTTCTATCATATGATTCTTCTCGAAACTTGATTTTTTTTCTTCCTTCTTTTTCATCAAACTGAATTCATTCAATTGAGTGATTTAAAACCCCAGAATCCTTAGACTAAGAATCCAAGGGTGGTTTACAGGTCATAGGGTCATATACTCTAATGACCGGGCTTTACATGCTAGGCTATCAGCATTCAGCAAAATAGTTGAATCCCCCAGAAACAAAAGAGAAACGAATATCTACAAAATATGACTGTAGATGCCTGATAAGTGATATCCTCAACAATTGGTTTAACCTCCACAGGAATCAAAAAGGCTGGATCATGTATGGCCTTGATTAATGCCTGGTTATACGACTCCACAATGACTTTCTCATGAATATCAGCCAAGACTTGAAGCAGTCCACTTCTAACAGCAATTGCCTCTCCTTGTAAAACAGTAGAGAGAAAAAATAGGGTCTGAAACAGCTCCAAGACCTCAGAATGATAGCGCCCCTAATCAAGAAACCAACACTACTTTTGAATGCATTCTAGGACTGTTGGAGAGAGGCTTCACAATTGTCAGTAACCCAAAATTGACTTAGAGAGAGGAGAGGCATGCCAAACAGCTCTAGCAAAGGGGCATTTTATAAAAATATGCCCTTCAGGGGAGGCATTTTATTATTCAAATTGCATCGTGAGATTCTCTAATGCTAGAAAGGGTCAAGTCAGCTAAATTGTTGATTCCATGGTCCTCTAGTTTTTAGTACCAATGTCACATAACCCCCACATGATCGGGCTTACAAAACCCCAACCCACCGGATTCCACTTAATGGGGCGTAACTCTGGCCATGGTAGAGATTCTCTTCACCCAACTTACCCGTTACACTATATTTTCACATTTATAAAGGCCTAACATGGATGACTCTAGTGGTGATAAGCAACATGTACATACCATGGATTGGAACACGATGTGTGCCTCTAAATCGAAGGCCAGGCTAAATCCTAAATATCCGCAATCTTCATAATTTCAACCTAGCGCTTCTGTCTTAGAAGGCATTGGGAAATTACTCCAGAATCCATCTTCCTTGTGGGGTCGACTTATGCTACAAAAATATTGCAAACATTCTTCATTTCTTGAAGTCCAACCACATGCCACAGACTCTTGGGGCTTGGAAATCTATCTTGATCATGGGGCGTGATCTAATGAAACAGGGTTTGTTCATGCAAATTGGCAATGGAGAACTCATTAATCCTTGGAAAGCAACTTGGATCCTTGGATACCAAACACTCTCCCTGACCAGGGTTGTTACCCCTTTGCATGGAAGGGTCCTGTCAAAGTGGTCCAGTTGATTAATGCTAGCTCTCATTCCTGGAATCGAGATCTATTACAGAAATGGTGGCCAAGTGACATGGTGGAAAAAATACTAACAATTCAAATACCACATTTTGACATGGAAGACCGCATCATCTGGAGCAGGACTTCATCGGGGCTCTTTACAGTGAAATTAGCTTACAACTTGGCTTGTGCTCTAAAGAAGAGCCACAACAATCGGCAAAGTTCTTCATGGTGTTTTCTATGGAAATTACCACTTCCGCCAAGGGCCATGCTTTTTCTATGGAAACTGCTACATCAAAAACTTCCCACAGCTGACCTTCTTGCCGTGCGTGGTTGTAATATTTCAACATCTTAATTGTCTTTTCTGTGGCAATATGGAGACATCGCCCGATCATATATTTATCCACTGCCCATATGCAAACACAATGTGGCATAATCTACATTTCCCGGTCTTGCTTGGAGCTTCATCCATTAAAGATGTGGTGGAACAGTCTTTGTCTCTAACTCTGCAAAATGAAGAGGCAAACAAGATCATCAATTCTCTTATTGCCTTATGGCTTCTTTGGAAGAATTATATGAGCAATATTGCCACACCTAACTCCACTCAACCAGCACAACTATGTTTCCAGATTTGGAAGGGCTTACGGTTTTACCACTCTCCTAAGCCACGAGTTCTTGCGTCTTCTACAACTTATGGAGTTATCAAATGGATAGCCCCCCTCCCCACTTTATCAAAATCAATGTAGATGACTCATTATATCAGGAGCAGAGGCAAGTGGGATATGGTGGCATTGCTAGGAACCATTTGGAAGAAATGTTATTTGGATTTGGACAGGGATCGATATCTCAAGATATTCTTACTTTGAAAGCGCTGGCAATGAGAAGGGCTATGTTATAGACGCATGATTTTCAAGTGACAAGAATAATGATGGAGAGTGATAATCAAGCATTGATCACTATCATTCAAAAGTACCCCCAAGAGGTGCCTTGGAAACTTTATCCCATTATCAAAGACATCAGCATCCTGACAGCATCATTTGAATCTATTTCCTTCAATCATGTTCTAAGAGAAACCAACTTCGTAGCTGATTCGTTGGCTAAGGAGGGAGCACTAACTCAGGATGTTTTTTTATATGTACACACACCCCCTCCCTCTATTAGGCTATTTATGTTATTCGACTTTCTTTCTGTAGGTTGTAATCATGATTTTTCTTTTTAATAAATTGTCTTTTTACCAACAAAAAAAAAAACATATGACTCTAATTGACTACAATGAATCCTATACCAAGCAAGTAAGTTGGATGGAGAGGATCTAGACTCAATAGGTCACGAGGACCAACCTTGGCCCAACCCTATCTCAACCCTGGCTCAGACCTGATACACAGTGCCACAAGGCCTAGGTGTCTCAATGGTCAAATAGTCACGGGGAACACGATCTTTCCAACAGATTCAACGGCTTCTATAGTTCTATTATAAGGGAGGGTTCCGCTATTTCGGTGTCTTTCTATCGTTCTTGATGCCAGCATTATCCACGTGTAAAACACACAGATGAAAACCTCCCTACGTGTAACCTTCGAAGACCCAAAACCTTTGCATGGTTGCCACGCCACGCCACGCCGCGCCACGTCTCGCCTTCGCTACTACTAAATTACTCCTGTGTCCCCCATGATTCCCATCTCTCCGGAATCGGTCGGATCGACTTGTAAAGGAACTTAAATGCCCCTCACTTTCATACTATCTACGTAACTACGTAGCTC
The DNA here is from genome assembly GCF_041222555.1 of Hakea prostrata. Taxonomy (NCBI): domain Eukaryota; kingdom Viridiplantae; phylum Streptophyta; class Magnoliopsida; order Proteales; family Proteaceae; genus Hakea; species Hakea prostrata. Next base: position 11,942,046 of record NC_142601.1, read on the forward strand.
AAAGTCTACCATCCCATGGAGGGCTTTACCGTCCTTGTGCAGATAAAACTAATCCAACTAACAAGGATAATTCTGTGATTTCATCCACCGCTTCTTCTACGGTTCTACCCCTACGAAGCCTACATGAAGTGATCACTCGGCCACCTCTCTCGAACGGAACCGTTCTCTGTGTTTCTGTCCAATTTACAAACGGGGACAGAAAGAAGAAGAAGATAATATCAAGATAACACGATGGGACGAGCTCTAGTTTCAACAGTGGGTGTCGTAGTACTAACGTACACACTTGCAATTCTTGCTTCTGCACTTGAAGGCATTTCAGAAGAACCGAAAATATATCAAGTCACGGAAGATCAAACCAACAGGAAATTCGCCGGAAATTGGCATCCGGGAACAGAGAAGCAGTTCCAGATGTTCATGAAGAAGTACGACAAGAAATACCTAACAAGAGAGGAATATTTTCATCGCCTTGGTGTGTTTGCTAAGAACTTGGTTAGAGCTGCAGAGAACCAGGTACTGGACCCAACTGCTGTTCATGGTATCACACCGTTCTCCGATCTCTCCCCAGAAGAATTCGAGAAAATGTATACAGGATTAAGAGTGGGGTCTCCCACCAATGAAATTTCTTCAACAGCACCACACTTGGAGGTTGATGGGTTGCCTTCAAACTTCGATTGGAGAGAAAAAGGAGCTGTCACAGATGTTAAGATGCAGGTTTTAACTTCTTCCTTCTTAATTTCTTCCTTCTCAATCAAATATCCTAAGATCTAATAAACTTATGGATGCAGGGAGTGTGTGGATCATGTTGGGCATTTAGCACCACGGGGGCTATAGAAGGAGCCAACTTCATAGCAACTGGGAATCTTACAAGTCTTAGCGAGCAACAGCTTGTAGATTGTGACAACACATGCGATGCAAAGAATAGGAAAACATGCGACAATGGATGCAGTGGTGGTCTAATGACAAATGCTTACAGGTATCTAATGGAAGCTGGAGGTTTAGAGGAAGAGAAATCATACCCTTACGCTGGGAAACGTGGGGAATGCAAGTTCGACCCAAAGAAGATTGCTGTTCGACTAGTCAATTTCTCCACAATCCCTCTTGATGAGGATCAAATTGCAGCTCATCTAGTCAGGAATGGACCTCTTGCAGGTGATATTGATACCAAATCTTTCATCTTATGTGACTGCAATTCTGTTCTGTTTCTATCCATTAATGCAAGCAGATTCAAAATCTTGATTTGATTGGAATGTTTGCAGTGGGATTGAATGCGGTGTTTATGCATACGTATATTGGGGGAGTTTCATGTCCATTGATATGTTCAAAGAGCGGTATCAACCATGGAGTTTTGCTGGTGGGTTACGGAGAGAAAGGCTTCTCCATACTCAGATTCGGCAACAGGCCATTCTGGATCATCAAGAACTCATGGGGAAAGAGATGGGGAGAACATGGGTATTATCGACTCTGCAAAGGACATGGCATGTGTGGCATCAATTCCATGGTTTCTTCGGTCGTCGCTGCCACTATAACTCCATCTGAATCTACATGAACGATGTATGATATTTGCACTAGATATGCTTGCAGGTGTTTTACATGCAGCTCTGTTATCCTGTTCCAGGATTCCATGTTCTCTACAACACTAGATAGACAAATCAATAATTTTAGCTCTATTTCATTGGTCCATCAAACTATCTGGTTTTTACAACGTACAGTACAGTAGAAAAATATCCAAGGTATCAGGAGCCAGAGGGAAATCTTATCAAGAGACCTGTGATAATCAAAACGCCATTTCCTGGTCAAATTAATCCCATTTGCCTGAGTTTCAGCGCAAACCAAGGGCCAGAAATTACTGAACTGGGGGTCACAAAACAGAAAGAATTCTCAAAAACAGGGCATCCACACGAGATCTGTAAATCAAATCAACAGATCGACCACAATTATCACCAATTAATCCCCTTGTGATGAGTAGTGATATGCTCCTATTAGAAACCAAGAGTTGCAGGTAATCAATGCAACTCCAAAATAGAAAAGGCAAAACGACCTGAGTCGCAGGAATTAAACATGGTTCACAAACAAATTTTCCCCACCTCGTGGATAGATGGAACACACGAGAGTAAGAGATCACTATGGAAGAAATGGAGAAACAAAGCTCATCTCAAATCCCACAAACTGGACTTGGGAAGTATGAGATGGTCTTTAAGAAACGGTTATAAGTTGCAAAATGCATTTTCTGGATTCAAATCCCAACAAAACTAACCCATGTCGAAGCAAGTCTAGGCATTGGTCTGTTGACAATCGAGGTTGCTAGTCAGAGCAGACCACTAGCAACCTTCAATGACAGAGTTCATGATAGACAGCTTTCATCTCATTCTCACAGCTAGTATGCTTTCACTTATCGTTGGTTTTAAGAGACCATATGAAACTTGATATTGAACTGTACCTGCATACAACATTTCCTCCAATCCTCCCCCAAAAACAGGGAAAGAAAATCAACAATGATTTTAAAGGAAGCCGTGAAATAAGAATTCATCAATCCCCAACTGACCTTGTATGGATGATCCAATGAGAATGTTCACTGGCTTTGAGTTTTGACTCGAGTAGAAAGAAGCAGAGACAGGAGCAGTTACCGATGGGAGTGTTGGAAGGCATAGCCAGTAGTGAAGGAAAACAGTGGGTACAATGTAAAACCGATTGCAGTACAGATATAGCCAGCACCTCAAAAAATAATGCTTCTTTACATTTATCCATTGTGCTACATTTTCTGGTTAAAGCTATTTTCAGTTGTAAGTGGAGGTGAAATTTTAAAGCATGAGATCAAAAGCATACATGTTTGTCTCCCACCATTGCTTGTGATAACATTACCCCCATAAAACCATTAACGATAGATGAACTACAGGAACAAACTTGATTTATAAGCATATCAGGTATACAGAGTGAACATTATTCCAACACGTAGTCTGAGAAAGAGTTAACATGATAATATGCATTCCCCAACTCCACTCCCCCACCGCTCCCCAAAGCACCCTCAAAGAGCCTTTCTTTTCTTCTATTTCCTTCTTTTACTCTTCAATGTTTAACCACTCCAGCACCTGTTGCTTAGTGTCCTTTACAAGGGATATCAGTACAGCGACAAACAGGTTTACCAGAAGCTTCCCACCCGTTGAACCCACGTTCCAAAACAAAAACATTTTTAATAGCAGCATCTTTGCCAGTTTCTGTGAGATAATCCACAAGCCTGCGCGCACATGATGGGCCACGCACCTACCAAGAAAGCAACCATCTGATGCTTAATTAAATGATAATATAATATTTCATGTAAAAACTTTCCATAATGCAATAAACCATTCCATAATTGAACAAGTGCGGAATGTTGGAGACACAGGATGGCATTGAGAAGAACGCATTGCATGATCCGAGAACTGGGAGACTTGGCCAAAAAAAAAAAAAACACATACTGGGTGACAATAGGAAAACTGTAAGCCTATACCAGTCAATATGATTCAACTGAGAGACTCTCTCCTCCACAAGTGAAATTTCAGATTTGGAAAGGCCTTCATTTCTATATCCAGAATCCCAAGAAAGTGCAGAGTCATAACTCTAGCAACCATATTAAATGGGTGGCTCCAACTCCTTCCCACGTTAAATTGAATGTTGATGGATCCCTTTTTAAAGACAGAAGGGTTGCTGGCTATGGAGGAATTGCAAGAGATCATCGGGGACATATACTCTTCTACTTTGGTCGGGGAATTGAAGCTCAGGACATCCTTACTGTTGAAGCTTTGGCACTCAGACAAGCTATATTGTAGGCTATTGACTTTAAATTGCCTAAGATTGAAGTAGAGTCTGACAACCAAGCTCTCATTAGTATCTTGAAAAACAATCAAGATGAAGCTCCCTGGTGGCAGATATCTTACATCTCTCAGCCTCATTCGAATCTATATCCTTCAAGCATGTTCTTCGTGAGGCTAACATGGTGGCAGATGCTCTAGCTAAGGAAAGTGCTCTCTCCCAAGATGCCTTTCTCACTATCACTTCCCCACCCCCACATCTTTGCTGGTTTATTTTGTTTGATTTACTAGGTTTAGGCTGTAAGAGAGGTTTCACCTTATAATAAATAAATTTCATACTTACCAGGAAAAAAAAAAAAGGAAAACTATAAGCTGTCGCAGACTTGCAGTCAACAAACCCGTAAATGGCAGAGGGTAAGCAGGAACTTAATGGTGTGACACCACCCACCGAAACCCCAAGTGGGGCCCATAAGATGGCTTTGAGAAGCTTCCCTAGGCTGGGCAAATACCCTAGGAGGGTTATTTTGGGGATTTTCTGCCCTAACTAGTTGCTGGAATTTAATTCCAGTTTAATTTCTAGAGTCCAAGTTGGTTGAAGATCCTTATTTGAGTTACTAGTTTAATTATTTAGTTCTTTTAAACTCTAGCACATGTGGTGTGGTAATTAGAGTTTAATTAAAACAGACTCTAAGCATATGCTTATTAGACTTTAAGTTAATTAATACATTTATTTCAGCATGTGTCCAACTCTGCTAGTGTTTTGCTGCCGCTCCCAAGCCCAGGTAAAGGAGGAGGGTTAGTTGGTGAGTCAGGTCGGCAGCCGGGATCGGAAAAAATCTAACCAAACCCTTTTTCTTTCAGCATGTGTCCATCAAGGACCTTTGGATATTCAGATTTTAATTCAATGGTCAAGATTATGGGGTGGGATCCTAATCTATAAAGAATCCGCTTAGCATCTAGTTTCTTATGGTATGCCAAGCCTATTCTTTCTTTGTAAGTGAAAGTATGATTATTGAATGAAAAAGTTATCATGTTGAGAATGGGTTCCTGATGGGGCGCCTCAGTGTATTTTAGCAAGGTTCTTCTTCAATATTCAGCTCATTCAGAGTTTCCAGCAAGTGTTCTTCAAATAACCAAATAAAGCAACTCCAGCATCCTCCCCTCTCTTCCCTATCCACACAAGACACCTGCACCACTTCCCCCTTCCCCCCCCCCCCCCAGTCCCTCCCCTGGCCCTGTGCAACCTCAGCTCCCCTTCCCCCTAGCTGCCATGACTTGGCAGCAGCTTCCCCCATCCCCCGTAGCCATCCAGTCCCCACCCCTCATCCCTACAACACCCTAGCCCTTCCCCAGCCCCTCCCCTGATGTGCGCAAGCTCTTGGAACCCTCCCCTCCCTTATCCAACCCTCTCTCTGTTTCTTCTTCACTGCAGTAGCAAAAGGTTCCATCCCTGTCAAGTCTCTAATCCCCACCCCCTTTGCCTCCACTTCCGTCCTACTTCGATTGCATATCTAACGCCATCCCTACCTCAATTCCATCTAAAACCTTAAACCCTAACACTTTTAAATTCTGCACTTCATCTCCTCACTAAATTTCTGCAACTCTTCTTCAATAACTAGACCTAAACCCTCGTTCAACATAAACGCTCACCAACATTCTAAAAACCATTAGAAAAAAATCTGAAACTACAAAAACAGCAATAACAGTCCCATTCTCCCACCTAACCAAAACCCTAAAGCCCTACTTTTCAAACTCTCTTATTAAAATTCAGATCTGAAATCAGCATTACAGCAAGGTTTCAAGGTTTAAAAACCCTTCCCCTTTTACTCTAAACCTGACCGAACCTTCCTAGGTCCCTATCAAACCCTTGAGAACCCTAAAACCCACCCTAAACATCCTAGGATATTGGTTTTCTTTGCTGGAAGATTCTGGGCAGCCCTTAATTTTGGGGAAATCATCATCAAAACCCCAACCCTAAAATTGGGTTCACATTACTTGATTAAAGAAATTCAACAACTAGAAAGAATGTAGGTTACGAAAATTTAAATTAAGGTCGTCAGTTAAAAGTGCTGGCTTATTATAATCTATAACCAGACCCCAAACCCACCACCTACCCCAACCAAAAAAGATCTTTTTCCCTTAATTTCATTTTCATTTGCTAAGATGAAGAGCACTGCAACCTTTACAGTTTCTGACAAACAGAGTAGCAAAGCACTTCACAAAATAGGAGCTGTACATCAGAGGTAGATGCTCCTGTGCTTGCACACAAATAACACTGCGTTTCCTGCTGTATCCAGTTTTCATTCTGTTGGTTGATTCCGTAGTTAGGTTGTTCCAGTTAAACTCTTTTTTGATTTACGTGAGGTATAGTGTGAAAGCAAACTTTTTTTTTGGGTCGAAGGAAGAGAACTCATTACATGATATAAGAGTTTTTTTGGTGTATGTGCTTCTTCATCTTTTCCCATGGCATCCATTTTTATGGCAATGCATACTGCTTCAGATCCTTGCTGGTCATTGATCACTCCCAGCTTCCTCTCAAATTCAGTGCCACAAACCACATGCTGTGGCATGCTCAGTTTCTTCCTCTTCACAGAATGAAAAATGGATCCCTTCCTTGTCTGTTCTCTGAATCAGTGACACTAACAGCCTTCTGGGGCCACCAGGACAAGCTTATCTTGTGCTGGATCATCTCTTACCTCTGGGAAACTACTCTTTCAAATGTGGTGATTGCAGCTATAATGGAAGGACCATGGATTATGCTTGCTTACACCAGGATCTTGGATCTAATGGTCATCCATTTCATTTTCTAAGGGGGGCTTGACTTGTCACTAAGTATCTCTTCTTTGTTCACTCTCTTGCCTACACGCAAGCTTCAACAAACCAGTGAATGATGAGGACCTTACTCTTGCTGTCCTTTGGGTTCTTGGTTCTGACTTCATGAATTTGCATCATTGATTCAACTTTAAGCTACTCTAGCATCATTTCAAAAACTTATCGGGCTTCTCAGTCACAAAACTTTTCTCCACTCCATTACTGATAAGGTCTTCAATGTGATCTTCAGTGCCACCAAGGCCTTTTGCAATTTCTATTTATGAAGAACAGCACTCCCAATATCAGGGAACCCATTGGAATAACTAACTTCCTTTTCACTTTTGCAGCAATCGGCAAAGTAGTAGGCTTTCTAGTGGTTTAATGATCAAAATCAGCATCCAACCTTTTCTATCATGCTTCACAACAGGGGTATGCATCTTCAGGTTCTTCATCTAAATCCTTCTTCCCCAATAAAGGATCTCACTCTCAACAAGGATATTCATCTCCAGGTTCACCATCTGCATCTTTTCTAAATCAGGCTTGCTCTGCCATATCTATAATCAAGCTGGTCATCTTGCCTGTCACTGTCTGTGGCATTTCAATCATGTGTGCCTTGGTATTAATTCAGTTTCTCTGAGCTCATCTGTCACTTCATCTTGCTTTTTGGCTTCTTGATTCCAGTTCCAGAAGTCATCTAACAGCAGACATCAGTGACCTTACAATCAGTTCACTGTACACTGGTATTGACCAGATTATTGTGGGAAACTGTCAAGGTTTATTGATTTTTAGTTATTCAGTCGTTAGATACTCCACCCATACTTTTATGCCTCCCCATATTCTTCGTGTTCCATATATTCTTTGTTTCTTACTTTCAATTAATAAATTCACAACTAATAATAATGTGTTTCAAGAATTTTACCCACTTAATCCTTGATAAGGATCCCCAGACAATACAGACCTTATGCCATGGCCTGAGGCCCTGAGTGATAATGGGATTGATGCAACACCCGGTCAGGGGCCAGTCTTCAGGATCCTCTTTTAGAGAAAAAGCAGTGATTAGGGTTGAAAACTTGCTGTCTTAGGTCTGATCTCAATCTAATTTTCATGGACAACAGTTGTATATGTTCAACTATCACTTGCGGCTAGGGGGTTTTGGCTTCCAACTCCTGCAGCTAGGGTTGGGGAGGTCTAGGGTTGATTTAGGTATGATTGCGGGAAGGATGGTAGGATTCAGCTAAGCTGTATTGGGGCTTGAAATTGAAGAAGATAATTCTGTTTTAATAGAATTTCAATTACAGAATTATTCCTCAAACTGGGGTTTAGGATATTTAGGATTTTATAATTTATAGGGTTTCTAGGGTAGGGCTCGGATTAGGGTTAAGGTCGAGAGTTGGGTAGATTTAGGGAGGATGATCCTAAAAAGAATTAGGTATTGGATAAAGTGTTTGAAAGTTATGGTTGAAAGAGTGGTTCGAGTATCTAGGGTTTTTGGGAATTTAGGGCCACAAAGGAAGTTAGGGTTTAGACTAGGGTTGGGCTGGTCCTATTGGGCTGAAACTATGAGGAAAGGTCACTAGGGTTGGGGGAGATAAGGTTTCTATAATTTCGAACAGACCTAATGGTAAGATTGCCACTAATTTGACCTTTAATTTTAGGTCTAAGAGCAAGCCCGAAAAATTTCCAGAAAATAAAAAAGGATCTGAGGCTTAGGGCTTACGGGAAGGAGGGATTTTTATGTTTTTGGGGTTGTTTTTTTTTTTTTTTTTGTGGGGGGGGGGGGGGTGGACCGGTGGACTTACTTGATAATGGAAGAGATTGTCACTCGAAGGCTGCTGGAAATATGAATGTCTTATAATGCAAGCTTGAAGAAGAAGATGGAAATCTGAAAATTGCATAAAACAAGACAAAATCTCTACCCACTTGTCCAATTGAAAAACAAAAAGTAGATGTTCGATCCTAAAATTATTCTGGACTTTACTGGATCTAACTGGACTCGAAAAAGGGCGGCAAAATACCACTTTTGTCCCTCGTATGGTTAAGTCAACCTATAGGTGCACTTCTTGGTGTCTGTTTTGGGGCTCAAGTCTAAGGTGCCCTATGGTTGCCAATCCTGGTTACATCAAGGTTCTATCAAATTACCCTTGTCTTGCAGTTCATCTGCCTCACCCTTTTCTCATGTTCACATGCCTATTGTGATTGACATTGCCGCTGTGGACATCTCTCCTTCAAAGTTGTTATTGATTGAACATTAGTCTTGGTCACTGCAATCTTCCTACTTGACAGCTTACACATACATCATGTGGTTCTTGGCGGTGTTCTATGAATAATAAACTTCCATTTACCATATCCCCTTCAGTAATTTCTGCTCCTCCAGAACTGTTGCTCCATGATGTTTGTGATACTGTTCCTGATGTTTCTGTTGACAAATTTCAGTATCATGTACTGTTTTCTGATGATTGTGGCAAATATAGTTGGATCTGCTCTAGGATTCAAAAGTCAGATGTCTACTCTATTTTTCTTCCTCTTTAGGCACCATTTGAGGAATATTTTTCCCGTCCAACCAAGTCATTATAATCGAATGGCGAGGATAGTTTCAAAAGATTCTTTACTCAATTCTAATGGTAACTCCCCTTATGTGTCCTATTGCCAACTCTGCATACAATGTCACATTGTTGAATCTCGGGTTGGTCTTCGTTTCAGGTTCATGCCCAGTATTGGTCTTATGTGCTTCTCATGGCTGTTTATCTTATAAACTGCCTTCCTCTCTCATTGGTAGTCAATGTCCATTGGCTCTTGAATACTGATACAGATTAGCCTTCCTACCGCATCTTCAGTGTCTATTATCCTTTGCTCTGTCAAACTCATGTCGGAAGATGGAAACTCCAATCTCAACCAATTATCTTCTTGAGATATTATTTTACTCACAAGATGATAGAAATGCCTTGATCCAATCAGTAATTGTTGATATGTTTCTCGTCATGTGTTCTTTGATGAATCAATTTTTTCCATTCTCTGCTTCTCCCTCTTCTTGGGGATTCCTCTACTAGTCCCATGGTTGATCCATGGTTCCACTGCTACTCCTTGTGCTCGGGGTCACGCCATGTGGAGGGGAGAGAGAGAGAGAGAGAGGGTTAGTGTTAGTTAGGGATTATAATGGGGGGGGGGGAGTGTGAGGTGAGGGTAGGGAAGATTTTATGCTAGTGATTGCGCAGCCTATGGCTGAGGGGCAGCAAATGATGTGGGGGTGACTAGCATCATCAAAACCAGATCATCTTATTATTTTACTTGTTTTGTAATTAATTTTGTATTGGATTGGTGGGGTTCTTACAATCTGGTATTAGATCACATATCAACCCACAGGAAGAGATAGAGACCGGATTATACATGTTTTCCGACAAAGGGGAATTGTAATGATGGCTTTTAGAAGTGATGCTCCTCTATTGAGAACACCAAATTGAGGAGGAGCGAAGGTTGGGAGTGGCTCTCCAATGCCTGGAAGGAGAAGTCCTGGAGTGGCTCTACCAGAAGAAATGACCAGTGTTTGATTGGGCGAGCTTCAAGGAGGCTCTATAACTAGAGTTTGGTGAAGAAATTGGGGGAGAAGGTTTCAAAAATACATACTGAATTTGAATGGACTATGGGGGAGAAGGTTTTCAAAAAAATCTACACCATAAGTCCAAGTATACCCCTTTGCAACCAACGGTGCTTTAAGGCGCTCCACAGATTCATTATACTTATGTTTAATCACAAATACCTAATGACATTTAACTAGGTACTTACCTGGATGCAAATCCACAAGAGTCCAAGTATTCCTAGAATGTAGAGCCTCAATTTTAGACTCCATTGCAGCTTCCAACTCGGATCAAAGAGAGCCTTAAGGTATATATAGATAGAACAATAATTGGAGATAGAGTGGTAAGGCTATGATAATGAATAGGTAAGTGAGCGGTAGTAACATAATGAGAGATAGGATACATAGACTTTTGAGAATAATGCTTAACTTTCCTCAAAGCAATGGGAAGATCATCAGAATTATCAGACATTGGAGGAGGACCTGTAGAAGAAGAGATATCAACTGTTGTACCATCTAAATGTTTTTGCTTCTTCTGCTAATGATAGACTTGTATTGGTGGAAATTGAACTGGCACCTCATCTGGAGCGGTTCTTCTAGAGCACCACAATCCAATTCTTCCTCAGGTAACTCATCCGATCTAAATGTCTCAGTTGGGAATGACACCACCATAGGTAAAGAGGGGGTCAAATTTATCATCTGCAAACAATTGACTAAGATCATAGTATGGAGTATCCTCAAAGAAAGTAACGTCAGTTGTGATAAACTGACGCTTAGTCAAAGGAATCAAAAACTTTGTACACTCTTTTGTACCGAAAATAACCTAGAAAAATACACTTAAAAGCCTTGGCTAAAACCTTATCTTCTGATTGAGGTAAAACATGAGTATAACATACAACAACAACAACAATAAGCCTTGTCCCAACTAAATGGGGTCGGCTACATGGATTCTTGGCCTCCAATCAGTTCTGTTCGAGGCCATGCTAGATACAAGGCCTAAGCTATACATATCCTTTCTCACCACTTCTCCTAAGGTTATCTTAGGTCTACCCCTAGCTCTTCTAGTTCCTTCAATATGGATTATATCACTTCTCCATACAGGAGCATTTATAGGTCTCCGTTGAACATGGCCGTGTTACCTCAAACGACATTCTCTAAGCTTATCACTTATGGAAGCAACTCCAAGACCAACTCTAATATGATCATTTCTTATCTTATCCATCCTAGTTTTGCCACTCATCCATCTTAGCATCCTCATTTCTGCTACATTGAGTTTATCTATATGATTCTTTTTAACAGCCCAACACTCTGCACCGTACATCATAGCTAGTCGAACAACTTTCCTATAAAATTTTCCTTTAAGCTTTAATGGAATACGCCGATCACATAAGACCCCAGACGCACCTCTCCACTTCATCCACCCTATTTTAATTCTTTGGGAAACCTCATCTTCTAAATCACCTCTTTTACTTATGATTGAACCTAGGTACCTAAAACAATCACTCTGAGGAATCTCTTTATCGTCAAGTATCACCACCTCATCATCTGCCCGATCATGACTAAAGTTACAAACTAAATATTCTGTCTTCGATCTACTAAGTTTAAAGCCTTTTGATTCCAAAGCTACTCTCCATGATTCTAATTTGGTATTAATCCTCACTTGGGTCTCATCAATCAACACAATATCATTCGCAAAAAGCATACACCAGGGGACCTCATCTTGAATGTCTTTGGTTAATTCATCCATTACCAGTGCAAATAGATATGGGCTTAAAGTTGACCCTTGATGTAGCCCAACTGTTATCAGGAATTCATTACTTTGTCCCCCCACTGTTCTAACACTAGTCATCGAACTATCATACATATCCTTAACTATATCTATATATTTACTTGCAACACTTCTTTTCTCTAGTACTTGCCAAATTAACACTCTAGGGACTCTATCATAAGCTTTTTCGAGGTCAATAAATACCATATGAAGATCTTTCCTACATTCTCTATACCTTTCCATAAGTCTCCTAATTAAGTAAATAGCCTCCGTTGTAGATCTTCCTGGCATAAACCCAAATTGGTTCTCCGTGAATCGTAGTTAAGTGTCTCAAACGGGTTTCAATTATTCTCTCCCATAATTTCATCGTATGGCTCATCAATTTAATGCCCCTATAGTTATTACAACTTTGAATATCTCCTTTATTTTTGTAAATTGAAACCACAACACTTCTCCTCCAATCATCTGGCATTTTCCTTGTGCTCATAATCTTATTAAACAACTTAGTCAACCAAACTAGTCCATGGGTTCCTAAGCTCTTCCATACTTCAATTGGGATTTCATCAGGACCTTGTGTCTTGCCGAGTTTCATCCTCCTTAAAGCTTCTTTTACTTCTGACATCGAAATTCTACGTATATAAGTTCGGACATTGGTGCCTTGGTGAAAAATGTAATCGTCCGAAACATAAGTGCTTGAAGAATGCTCATTTAGTAAACTAGAGAAATAGGTTTCCCATCTTTTCTTAATATCCTCCTCACAAACTAAAACTTTACCATCTCCATTTTTAATACATCTAACATGATCAAGATCTCTACTCTTCCTATCCCTCATCTTAGCTATTTTATAAATATATTTTTCCCCTTCCTTTGTGCCCAACTTATTGTATAACTCTTCATACTTCCTTTCCCTTGCTTTTCCCGCAATTTTCTTAGCTTCATTTATATCCAACCTATACCTTTGAAGATCCTCAACATCCTTAGTTCTTTGCCATGTCTTAAAACTAGCTTTTTTATTCCTAATGGCAGCTTGAACCTCACTATCCCACCACCACGTCTCTCTATAAGAATGAATCTTTCCTTTTGATTCACCTAGAACATCTTTAGCCATCTTCTTAATACACATAGCCATCTCATTCCACATTGCATTGGTATCCCCTTTAAAATCCCATTTTTCTTGTTTGACTACTTCATTAACGAAGGATTTAGAGTACTCTCCTTTCAAATTCCACCATCTTATTCTAGGATAGTTTACTTTGGACCTTTTATGTGTTCTTGGGGCTAAGCACATATCCAAGACCATAAGTCTATGTTGTGCAGTTAAGCTTTCCCCCAGTATCACCTTGCAATCCTTGCACAACAATCTATCAGTCCTTCTAGTTAGGAAGAAATCTATTTGGCTTCTATGCTGTCCACTTTTGAAAGTAATTAAATGTTCATCTCTTTTTTTGAAGTAACATACACAGCAAAAAACTTTGGGTGAGATAGAAAACAGTGGAAACTCCGAATAAACAACTCGAAATGGTATCTTGTCTAGCAAAACTGAAGATGGCATTTGATTTATCAAGGTACATGCTGTAAGTATTGCATCACATCAAAATACTGTATGAAGCATAAGGGATCTAGTCACTTCTAACAAATGCATATGTTCCCGCTTAGCTACACCATTTTGTTGTGGTTTGTATAGACTAGATTAATAAAGAGTGCCATTTGTAGAATATAAATAAAAAATCACAGTTTGCATGTACTCCAAAGCATTAGTAGTACGAAAAATTTTAACAGCCGTATTGAAATTGAATAGAAATTTCAGCAAAAATATCTGTAATTATTTTTAAAACTTCACTCCAATCCTTTATTAAAAATAACCAGGTAAATCTAGAAAAGTCATCTACAAAAATAATAAACTACTAAACACCAAACTAATTGGGAATGCGATAAGGCCCCAAACATCGAAATGAACTAAAGAAGACAAATTTGTACTTCTATGTTCAGTCCTAGCAAAAAAATTTGCCCTACAATGTTTTACCTAATTCACATGCCTCATAATTTATTGAAGTAACGTTATTGCAATCAACTACTACCAACCTAAGCCTACTCAGAGAATGGTATCCCAAACAATAATGCATGTCCAACAGAGACATACAGTAAACCTTCGCAGTAGAAGAATCAAAATCGGTTAGATAGTACAATCCATCTTTTTCTAATCCTCCTCCGATCCTCCTTTGGTTCGAAGATCTTGAAATTCAAAAAAAAAGGGAGGAACAACACAAAACAATGTAAGGTTTGGCAATACGACTCACAAAAATAAGATTCATTGAAAAATTTGGAATAAATAAGATAGAGAAAACATTCAAATTTGGTAAAGGAGAAACACTTCTATTATAGATGGCAAAGGACTTTTCACCATTAGCCATAATAATAGAAGTAAGGTTATTCATAAGAATTAGTAGATATACCAGTTTGGGCAAGATTGGAAGTGGATGCACTTTAACTCTGCTTTAACTATTGTAGGGGCTCTAGGATTTGATGAAGGTCAACAGTAGGAGACGAAGAGCTTATAGACGCCACAGGACCCAGATGAGTTGTTAGTAGGGTTTTCTCCATTTGATGTTGTCATATTAACATAATTCTCTACGTACTCAAGACAACCATATTTATCCCAACAATTTTCTTCAATGTGATTTTGTTTGCCACAGTAAGAACAAAAACGATTGTCCTTTGATAAGTTTGGAGAGGAGCACGGCCTCCTCCCCTTCCTCTTCCTTGGCCAGGACCTCTTCCGATGATGAATAGGAGCCACGGCCATGACCAGCAACCATCGTTGCATTCTCCTTGCTTTCTTAAGTACTTTTATTTCCACTGATAAGTAATAGTCTGTAGAAGGCATCACTCGAAGTAGGAACTGTTTTAGATCTTACAATTTAACTATTACCTGTAGAAAATTCTGGGTCTGGGCCAGCTAAGAATTTTGAAACATAGAATTCAGCCCTCTATGTCTTTAAAGTTTCAAGATTAGTAGCGAGTGGCTGATATTGCGGCAATTCTTCAACTAAACCTTTAAAGCCACTATAATACTCCATCAATGGGCGGCCATTCTGAGAATAACTGAACATTTGATCATATAAGTCATAAACACGCAAAATATTTTTTTTCTTGACTAAAAGAATCTCGCAAGTCCTCCCAGATCTGCTTGCATGTGTCATAAAACACAATGTTATTTGCAACAAAAGAATCAACATTATTCCAAATCTATACCTTAATCGCAGCATCTTCACGAGCCCACGTTTCATGTGCAAAAACCATGGTTCTTTCCTTCGAATCAACAGCAAGACAATCTTCCTTTAACCACTTCGATTTTCCTTGGGCATAGATAAATAAATGCTAACATCGCCTTCCTCCAAAGAAAAAAAATTTCTGCTCCTTCAATTGAATACTTATGATTTGGAATGGTATACCTTCCTTGAATATAATCTTCGAAGGATCAGCCATGGTCAAGACTTATAATCACAATACTAGTTACAAACAGTACCAATGATCAAGAACATAGAAGACTCAATTACTTCTTCAAATCTAATTCATTCTAAACATTACAACTAGTTTTGCAACTTTAGGTTGCTACTGCCACAGACAAATAGGAAGAAAACAGCAAAACTGAATCGCAATTGACTCTCGCCCTCGGTAGAGTGGCTCTAATACCATGTAATGAAATCAGGACCTTCTATTGAGGTGCAGCTGCAGAAGAGAAAAGAGAAACAAGAGATAAGGAGAGAAGAGGATGAGAAGAAGATAGAGACGACTATGGTAGTTCAGCCTCTCGCCTCTAGATTGCTTTATTTATAGAAGACAGATACAAGCCTAAAACCATATCCTAATATCGACAGGATCTCTCCTACTAATTTTAGATATATCACAAAAAAAAAAAAATCTTCTAAAGATCTAAATCTATCCCAAAAAGGAAAGACAATATAAAACCAAATCTAACAGAAAATATGCAGCAGAATCTTATTTTTCCTATTCTATAAAACATCCAAATTTTCTGATTCTGTGACCAGATCTGCCAACTTGATTACCACAACCTACTTTCCTATTTTGTCAAATATGAATCACAACAAGGGGTTATTATGATTACAATCAATTAGCATGGAATTTTCCCATCCCGCTCATGGATGAGAACAGTGAAAATAATGTGACCAATGGTGAAATCAGTGAATTTGTAATTGAAAGCGCCTGCAGTTGCAGCTTCCGTCACAGAACCATCACTAGCACTGGTTGCTCCAAGAACTCAAGAAGATCAGCCTGCATCCTACATCATCTGTCAAACTACAGAATTACTTCAAATCCTTCTCTACTGCATATCCAATCCAAGTTATCTTGTGCTATGATAATGTTTCACCTTTATCCAAGTTGGCCTCAGAGGATATCTTTGCCCCGACTTGGAGGGAAAGTTTTAGACATAGAGTTAGTGTGGCACATATAGTTGAAGAGAGTGGTGGCCAATCAAGGACTACTAAATTGTCTCCTACAATATTTCCTAGTGCATCTAAAAGTTTTAAAATAGAAGAGCTCAACTATACATGTCACGAGAAAGTTGTAAGGGTCTCGGACTCTACATTGTATTCATTATTTAAGAATAAAATCAGTACCCCTTAATACTAACATGATGAGATGCAGGATATCATGCCGTGGACATAGGTTCTCTAAATTAAAAACCAAACTGCACCTACTTGTCTTTCTTCTTCTTCTTGCTATCTTTATACTCCATTATTGCATGTGAGGGTGAGTTTAAACAGTAGCATTAAAAGGAAGGAAATGGTAGTGGGTAATTGGGATGTCATTCAGCCAAAAAATGTTGAAATGTTCCCTTCGTAAATGTAAGCGTTTCGACAATCTACTACATGGTTAGAAGGGTGTCAATTGTGTACTGAAACCGTTTAACTGTACCAAACCGCGCCGTCTAAAACCACACCGTTCAAAATTCGATACGTAACGAAACCGAATTTCTTAGGTACGGTTCCGGTTTTAAGTATTCATAGCATCGGTATGTACCGAAACCATACCAAATTAAGGAATATAAATGTAATTTTACAATAAAAACACTACCTTTACCCTATCCATAATTCTCTATTTCAGTTTTTCATTTCATCCTTCACTTCTCTTCTAGATTTACTTGTTTTGTCTCCGTCTATATCATATTCTATTGATTGTTTGATCCCAATTTCATTAGGATCTTAATGAACTAATAACAAAAGTGGCATGGATTTGTTCGTACAAAAAATGTACCGCACTAGATACGTGTTTAAACCGTTTTTTTTTTACCGATTTAATACCGAAACTGTAGCGTCCCATGTAAATTCAATACGGTACAGTTCTGGTTTTCGGTATTCAAAGTTGGTACCATACCGAATTACCAAATTACCGAAACTGTACCGATTGACACCCTTTTAGAACAATATCATCATTAGCATTTAATTGAGCATATTAGGAGACCTATGCTCCATGGTACTGATACCAAATAACGCAAAGATCAACTTCAAAGCTGCGAAATCAGCGAGAGATCAATCGTGCCCAAGATCAACACAATAAGGATGAACAAACTGAATAGAACTAAAATATTTATGGATCTATGAAATCTGGGTGTAAAGAGTCTCGTTTTTTGGGGTTATTGTTATCCTTTTGCCTATGTAATAGGCCTTAATGTATTGAATGATGGTTGCTGTTGAAGTTCCTTATCCCTGCTCTGTTTTAGCTATTTTCTACTTTACATTACAGCTATTTCTATTCTCTATTTTATCAGACCCAACATGAACTTTTCCCCTGTAATAAGAGGAAACCTCAATACTGAAAATGGTTGAGTAATTTTCATATGAGAGAATTCTCAAATAAATAGAAGGTGTAAGGGTAACTATGAGCAATATAAGAAAGGTAAAATATATGGACAAACATATGGAAAGATTTCAAATTACAATAAATAAATAAATTAGTTAAAAAAATAAAAAGCCAAAACTAGGAAAGTAATAAAACGAAAGGAGATAATGAAATAATTCAAATTAGGGACAGCTACTGATGAGGAACGCCTGATACTCCGCAAATCGTATCCATGTTATATTACCGTTCAGGGCACCGTATTTTCTCCCACACTGCTTCTGATAATTTGCAATTTGAAATGCAGAACAGAAGCAAGATATGTATATAAATAAAAGAAACTGCATCGACAATCGATAAGAAGTTCTAAGAAAACAATGCTGAATACAGAAGGCAACCATATGGTCCAGTGACGAGCGAAGACTTTAAAAAGGGATCACGTTCAGTACCACGATTTCGAACAAAAAAACTAAAGAAAAATGCGAGAAAATTCAAACCTGGCTGAGAGCACAATGGAACACGAGGGTGTCTTTTCCTGTCACCTCTTGAATGAGATTCGGGATTTTTTCAGAGAAGGTGCCGCTAGCGTAATGCAGCGAACCAGCTATATGAGCGTCGTAGCTTCTCTCATCATCCCTGAAACCATCAATCTTCACCGTCTCAAACCTCAGAATTTAGATCGAGAACACAGAAATTGAGAAAGACAGCTCACCTGACATCTACAATGGCTATATTTGGGCGGCGCTTCAGGGAGGACAGCTGAGTTCCTGTGATGTAGGAGATGTTCCGGGCCATCCCTCTACCTTCGATTCCCTGAATATTGTGAACAAGAAGAGTGGAGAAAACAGAAAGTTTAAGGAAAGAGCGAATCTTTCGAACCGAATGCAGCCAGAAAAATTCAATGAGGTTGCGTTTGTTTGCAAAAGTAGGGTGGGAAAAAAAAAAAGGTGCTCCATGTGGAATAGGAAAAGAAATGAAATAATTTTGAAAAATAACAGTGACGGGTCTCACTTTGGTGGGCTGCTATCTCACCAGAAGCTTGTCTTTACACTTTTTTAAAGAATTTTCTTACCCCACCTTTATTCCATAAAACAAATGCAGCCCCAGGCCACTCGAGGTTAAGAACTCCTTTGCTTTGATTACCAAAAAAAAAAAAAAAAACTCCTTTGCTCCTTTTTAATAACAAAAAATAAGGGAACATTAATATCAAACTTTTTAATAACAAAAAATAAGGGAACATTAATATCAAAACAAACAGTGTAATTAGGTTAAAACGTTGGCTCCTCTTACTATAGCATAAATAATATTAGATCATCTTAGTGTAATAAATTATGTCGGTTTTAAAGCAATCAACACCATCTTCCATCATTAAATTTTGGGTAATTTTCATTTGGACCCCCTGAGGTTTGATCTACGTCATTTTTAGTCCAAATAAATAGATACTTTGCATCTGCCTCCCCTGAGGTATCCAATAAGATCAGTTAAGGACAAATTATGATTTTATGACTAAAATACCCTCACATAGTGTGGATTCACTTGTAGAAACAATTTTTTATTTTTACATCTAAAGATTTAAAGTTTCTTAATTTACAAAATCAACTCCTTATTTATCCCCACTCCCAAATCCCTCTTTCATTTGATCTGCGCAGATCCTCTGCCGCTAAAAGAAAGGATTATCTTGGAAAGTAACAAGTGGGGCTTCCCGAAAAGAGCCTTGTGATATGGGTTCTTGGAAAACTAATGCTTTCAAAGAACTCCATAACAGAATTTGGGTTCTCTGTATCGTGGAACCTGCGATAGATTTTGTTGGTTGCAGAAGCAGCAGTTTCTAGGGATAAGCCACATGAATTTACAAGGTAATCTACGATCTAAGGTAGTTAGCATCGAGTCATAAAAAGACCCTCCCTCTGCAAAGCCATAACCTGCACTCTATAAAACAAAAATCGAACCTTTCGTGCACTCTATAAAAGTCTGGGTTCTGTAATAAAATAAAATAAAAAAAATTAAACCCATCTAGAAACCTCCAAAATTTTCCAATTAACAAGAGGTTACGATTCAGATATCCAAACAACAAATTCCATGTCCAAGCTATTTTTCTTAATCGTATCGATCAAGCCATACCTGTAAAAGAATCTTTTCCATCAAACAAACATATACAGATTGAAATAACATCATGCGCCTCAAGATAAACTGAACAAGAAAACTATAACATCAACTCTTACGGGTTAAGCAATAGAACATTTTGAAAAGGGAAAAAAAAAACCCAGATTCGAGTCAGATATACAAATAAGAAATCAAGTGTTTCCAATTCCAATTAACTAGGAAAGAGATTACGGAGAAGACCTCCAGAAACAATTCGGGATTCTGAGACGTTGGAAAAAGATTTTAGGGCTAGGTTTTGAAGGACAGAGATGCAATTCATCTAAGGAGTTAATTTTGTAAATTAAGAAACTTTAAATCTTTAAATGTAAATCTTATGATAGAATAGATGTGAGGGTATTTTGGTCATACAAATCACAATTTGTCCTTAATTAATCTTATTGGATACCTCAGGGGAGGCAAATGCAAAGTGTCAATTTATTTGGACTAAAAATGACATGGACCAAACCTCAGGGGATCCAAATGAATATTACCCTTAAATTTTTTCAAATTTAAAATTTGGATAAACAAAAATACCCTCAAGTTGTTTAATATAATATGATACGACTAAAATACCCCAAAAACCTATTGTTAATTTGTTATCAACTGTATAGATGGGTGAAGGGAAAATTCGTTCACTCATGTTCTTCCTTCATCCTATCCAATGCCGTTACTGGAAACCACCAAAAAATGAAAAAGATTGCTCAGTATTAGAGTCAACTTAGGTCAATCCAGTTCTCATTCTGATTGGATTTGGCGGCCGATTTCCACCAATTCTAGATCAAATCTCAACTCGATTTAGCTTGAAATAAGCCGAACTGATGTAATTCAAATCCAATCCGTGTTTCTAATCAATCTTGATTAGGATTTTTTTTCCTTTTTGGTAAAGAACATTGAAGTTTGTTAAGGAGATTCCAGCTAAGCTTGTTGATTGTCAAGCTGGCATTTAGACTCTTTGACATTCTTGTACTATTATGTGCTTTACTTTTTAGTATAAGTATCGTTTAATACTCTATTATAAATATTATTGAGAATTCCAAAACCATTACATGGTATCAGCCTATCAGGTGTGAAATTAGGGCCCTGCCAATGTTCTTGCAATCCTAGTAATGGCGGTTTGGCCTCCTTCGTCTTCTTCTTCTTTGCCTTCCTCTGCTTTAGTTTCTTTGAATTTCGGTAATGGCTTGCTAATAAAGTTGAGCTCCACGAATTTTTTATCTGGCGAGCTCAACTTCTCCCATTTCTATGTGGTTATGATCTGGTTGGATACATTCACGGTCATTTTCCCAAACCTTCAGTTCCGAAGAGTTCTTCTTCATCTTCTCTTGAAGTGTTTGCGATTTTTGTGTCCGCAGCTCTCTGGGAGAGCCAAGATCAGCTTATTCTTGGTTGGCTCCTATTTTCCATGATTAAAAGCACTCTTCTGCATATAGTCTCTACAAGAAATGCTAAAACTAGGGTGCTTGATCTCAAGGATCATCTATTCAGAGTCCATAGAGGCTGCAATTCCATCACTAACTACCTATTATATTCAATTGCTCTCAAACGCCCTCTTTATTGCCGATTCTCTTGTTCCAAATATTGATCTAGTTTTTGGCTACTCTATAGGGTTTGGGAGAAGAATATCATGACTTTTCAACCTCTGTGCATGTTAGAGTTGAACCAATGACCTTTGATATTTTGTCAGGCCTTCTCTTGTTACATAAAATTTATCTTAGAGAGTCTGCTAAATCCTTTGTTTCTAGAGTTATAACTGCAAATCTTATCGAAAGAGGTTCAGTTAACTCACGATCTGTGAATCCTAGATCTAATTTGTAAAATCTCTCACTAACCCTAACCCAAAAATCAATGTTGTAGGTCCAAAGTCTCGAAGTCAAGGTAGAAGACAGTTGTAGACCCTCTCATTTGAACCCATTGGATCTGACCTAGAACTAATGGAGGTTGATAATGAAGATTGGAAACCTTAAATGACTTTGACAGAAGATATAGCTTGAATGAAGATGGACTTTGAGTACAGTGTTGACACCTTTGGGAGGTCCTACACAATCAGGTAAGATCTTTTCTTAAGTTGGAAGAGGACCCAAGTGATGAATATGGCTTTTAGAGACCAAAATTCAGCAATTGACCTAAAGGCACTACCTTGGTCGATTGCCTTGGTAGCCCCAGGTGACCAAGCCAAGCGACCAAAGCTGGCCAGGGACAGAATTGTCAATTTTGGAGAAATCAGGTTTTTAGAGCCCTATATATTCAAACTTTGATTTAATTCGTACCACTTTGCCTCTTAGCTATTGGAGAACATAAGAAGAACCCCAGAGCTTCCTCCTCAAGCCCAAGGTTGATTCCAAGCATCCGTGAGAAATTCCTCCATTGAATCTTCTTCCACAAGGTTAGTATTCGCATCTATTCTCTCTATATCTATTCTCATTACTGTGTTAACCCATTGTTTTGACTCCGTTTTGTCTTCAATCATTAGGGTTTGCTCCTTATACTTTCTACATGTTTGTTTAAGGTTATTCGACTGATTTTGGACTTGCCCTTTGATCTTTTTCTTGAAGTTTGCAAAGTTAGAATATATGGTGAGTACGTTCACTCATAATATGCACAATTACATGCTTTAATATGTTATGACTTATATGCATGTATTAGCTACTGTAGTTTACTTTTTCTATATTGTCTTACTTCTGTAATTATAGTAGTATACTCATGATATGATTTACCCACTGTTATTGATTATGAATGATGTGAATGTGAGTTGGACTATATCGTGATGTTATGGAATCATAATGTGTTGCAATTGCCTAAGTTGTGATTGGGGAATGCCCTTTTGGCATTTTTGTCATTGGACATCAGTGGAGGTGGTATGAGACGCTTTCCTATGATGTCCCTTGGCTTTTTCCCTGATTACTGGTTGACATACTTAGGATTTGTCTAGATGAATTTGGCTAGGGAAAACCCGGTCATATCTGACCTTATCGGAAGGGGAATTGAGACAGAGTGACCCGTGGCAGCAATGGGGATTGGTGGGCGCTCAAGACCGGTAACCAACCCGTGAGAGGAAATGAGAGCTTCCCGTTTATTATACATGGATGACCAATAGGGTTGATAACGAACTGCATAAACACGGAAGGGAGGCTATCATACTGGAACAGATTGTCTAGTGCACGGAAGGGAGATATCTGACTCCGAGTAGATGTGACTTAGTAGATGACTTGCATTGGGCTAGGTATTACCTGACACCTGCTAGTACTTAGACCAATAGTGGTGAGCGATAGTGTTGACCTAAACCCCAGCCATGGAATGTCCGAGAGGGACGCCCTCACCCAACAACCACTAGAGAACCCAAGATACCGAGATGGTTGAGGGAGAGTGATTTGAAACCTACTTAGAGGAGTATGGTGTTTGATCTTAATGTGTGTCTGCCAATAGAGACTAGCATACTTAGAGTTAGGAGCATACTTGCATTCATTGTCTCATATCATTACATCATGTTTGCTTTGAACTGCTTGTAGTTGTTATTGTGAATTGAACTACTTGCTGAGTTCTTTTGAGCTCACCATTCAGGGGATATGTTTTTAGATGACTTTACAGGTTCAAAGAGATCCCATGCACCAGTACGGAGGACCTTTCTTATATGGTACAACTACCGAAATCATTGGAGAAGATTATGACCAGTGGTACGACCAGTACACTAGTGTGGACTACACTGATGGCTCTTATTGATGGTAACAGACATTGTCTCATTTTCCGGTGGGATCATGAGTTGGAAGCTGATCCAAAGTTACAAGCACATAAACCCCAAGCGATGAAGATGAAGATTAAAGAAGAAGAAGAGCCCATGGAAGAAAATAACAATTGTCTTTATGTTCTTAGTTGATTTCGGTTGTAATAGCTTTAGACATATTTTAGTTTTGATATACTCTTCCACATTTGGACCTATAGAGTTATTTTTCGCTACACTCTATAGTTATTTTCTTTCATTATACTCCGGTGATATTTCAAGATTATTCCATTTGATTGATTAATATAGGTAAACATTGATTATTCGTTGCTCATGATTGTGTTATTGCCTTATGTAGTTATATGGTATCCCTAGACTTTACCGTGGGACTTGTGGAATCACACCTCAGAGTATCACGGTTAGGGTATTGGCTTGGGGGATGTGACAATTTAGGCCATTGCTTTCTCATGGTTCCCCAACTACCAAAACCTAGGCCTCTGCAACTCTTCAACATCCCCTCCACTGGAAGACAAAACTTTATTTTTAAATTTTTTTGTGGTGGGCGATTTTTGGCAGGGTGGCTGGGTGTGTGTGTTGGGAGGGGGTGGGGGGTTAAGGGGCGTAACAAGATCTGAACCTTTACTTTTTTCCTTTTTTTGGAGCCATTGTCAATGAGTCATAGTGACTAGGGGCCCACAGGCCTAGGGGAGGGGTAGGGGGAAGAGAAAGATGTGGTAGAAATATATTGAAGATTGAACCCGTGATTTCCTTGGAGTTTATACCCTACAAAAAGCTGTCACCAAGGTTTAAAGTATCGGCCCATATTTGGCCCATATTGTATTGTATCGACCGATACATATCGGTATCGCAAGGTTGCAATAAGATACAGAATGATACTTACCTAAACTTTTGTTTTTCTGAATCATCTCTCGCGTATCTCAATGTATTGGCAGATATGCACAGATACGATGCCATACATACCAATACGACCTTTGCTCTCAACCTCTTATCCTTCTTGTCAACTTTCACCTTGTAAATTCTTGTCAACTTTCACCTTGTAAATTTTCTTTTTTCTCCTTTTTCTTTTTCTTTGTTTTAAGGGTCTACATTGCATTGAAGCTATTATTTCAATTCTAGATCATGGGTTTTTGCTTTTGAATTGCTGGCCTGATGGCCTATTTTAATTTCTATTTGCCAATGGTTTGGAATTTGAAAATTCAATTCCAAGTTGGTAGTTGAACTTTAATTAGATAATCCCTGAAAGATAATAGACTCACTTGCCCATTGACACTAAAAGAAACTTCATGGATTTGCATATCTCAAAACTTTGGAGAACTAAATGTATAGACTGAAGAAATGGATTGGGCATACAAGCTAATTTCTATTCAATTATGCACCCATTGATACACATCTTAGATGTGATACAAACCGTAACGTCTTTTAAAATCACCCGAGCGATACATTCATCCAGAGACACCATACTTTAAACCTTGGCTTGGCTGCCACCCACTTTTGCTGAAAGCGCATCCACGTAACCCGAGTGCAAAATTTCCGGTAAAAAAGAAAACTAAGAAATTAATCCGTATCAGTATCGGGGTGGGCAATGAGTCGGTGATTGATACCGGCACATTTTCTGAACTATCCCGATGCCCGTTCTTCATCAGAACCGCTGTTTCGAAAGGAAAAGAGGTTTAGTAAAACAGAAAAACGGAAGACAAAAAAACAAAAATCATTCTTTCCTGGCCTATGAAGTCCAAACCTTAATCCACATGCATCCGAATACTCTTTCTAATGTCTAGTTTTCTCTTTTTTCCCGTTGCTTTTCAATACTTTATGGTCTCTTCCTTCCATCACCAATGTCGACCAACTTCCGTTATAGTTACTCTGTATATGGATGGCATGGATGGTATGAGAATGACCCAACTGCTGCAACACCAGATTTAATAGAATTAGTAGAAGTAGCACAACATTCTGAAGAAGAAGCAGAAGAAGAGGAAGAGGAGGAGGAGGAGGAGGAAGAGGAAGAGGAAGAGGAAGAGGAGGATGAAAGCGATGAAGATTACGTTCCGGCCGTAAGAATGGAAAGGGTTTCGCAGAGCAATTCTTCAACTTCCGTTCAATCTGTAGCTCTTCAAGGTGACGAAGAAGTAAATGTTTCAACTCCTCAGGTTCGCCAAAACGCGGCTGAAGTTGTTGATTTAGAAGATGATCACAGAAGGACAGATCCAGGAGAGTCGTCTTCATCTTCGACCAGGAGAGTTGGAGGCGAAGAAATTTCTGATGGGAAACAGCCATGTTGGAACGATTTGGATGGTGCCAATTGCCCTATATGCATGGAACCTTGGTCCACCGGAGGTGATCATAGACTCTGGTACGAATCCCCTGATTCCCTCTTGCATTCTAAAATTAGTCTGTTTACTCTTTGCCATGAACTTTATTGGTATTTCTGGGTATTCGATTTGGCTGGACAGAATAGCAAAATCTTCTGGGCAGAACTTTGTAACGATTATCCTGTTCTGTAGTTGTCATCTGGTGTTCTGTGGACAGAATGGCAAAATCTTCCAGTCTTTTCATCTGGTGTTGACTGTCAAAAGATGCCTTTAAGTTTCTAAAACAGCATGCAGTAAGGTGAAAAAGAGGAAATAATAGGAACACGAAGAACATCAAGAAATAATAATAATTAAATAATCGATTAACCTTTTTAACAGAGAAGGAAGAAAGAAAAAAGCCAGGTCTTCTCAACCTTCGACTTTACGTATGGGGGCTTTAGAACTGGAGTGCCTTTGATGGAGATGCAGACAAGGTGTCAGAAGTTTCTTAGTGGCTTCTGCTTGAAAATTAGTTGGTTGCTGACTTGATTCCTGAGTACGGTGGGTTTGAGTATACTTTTCAATTCGGGTTGTTTGGGTTTCATATCATGATTTCCTTTACTCAAAACCTGTTGCGACTTCTGTGCTTAGACTATGATCGAGAAGTTAAAAAACAATTGATACTATTTGAAATCCCCAGGAAACATCATATTCTTGAAGTGGAAACATAGATGCACTCCTACTAAGATTGTGAAATATACTGGATTAGTACACTTGAAATGTTAGTTCATCCAATACTTTCTTAAGCAATCAGCAATTACTTTCGGTTGAAACACCTAGTTTTTGTTTGTTTGCTGCGGTCATGTCTCAAAATTCCTATATTTTAAGAAGGTAGTATATACTGTCTTATCACCTGAGAATTGGAATTTGTTTTCTATCAAATGCAGTTGAAGTGTAATTAGTTCAGTCTCATTCAGTGAAGAGCATCACCAGTGGTTGTGCTTAGGTGCATTTGGTCTTCTGTTCATTCTTATGAAATTATGAATCCGAGGATTTCATGATTTGACCATAAACTCATTTTATTTTATATTGATATTTTCTTAAGCTCAGTTTCTTTCTTTTTGATGGTTGCTTAGATACCATTGATTATATGTATTTGTACAAACACTTTGGCAATTTCTGATCATTAATTCATAGTCCCATGAACCTATTTTAAGTAGGTACACCGGTGGAAATATGGGATCTCAAACTGGAGATGGAATTCTTAATGATAGTGTGTTGTATTCACCAATATTTGCTCTTGTATATTCCCAGCTTACTTTCTATGGAAAAGAAGTTGCGCTATCAAAATCACTCTCTTGGTTGAATGCCATCTGTGACCGAGGCTGAGACCTAGACCCTCTTTTAAACAGCTTCAAACAAAGGCCATCATGACTCACTATTAAACACTAATTTAAACCATAACCATCTTCTGAGACTTTGGAATGATAACAAGTCTAAAGATAGACTGCTATTATTATTATATTATTTTGGACGGGGGAGTCGGTCTGAATGATTGGTCTTGAAGCTGGAAGAAGAACTAGTAATGGGCACCAAACCGTCCATTATGGTTCAGCATTTGTTCAAATAGATGCTTGGCTAAGGCTCTCTTTGGCATGGTTTTCATTTTTTTTTACCTATTTTTCAAAAATCAATACAAAAAATCATTTTGGGTTAAAAAGCTAAAAATCGTCTTGAAGCCAATAGGTGAAATAGATTTTGTACTATAAAGTACATTTGGCATATCTTTTTGCAGAATGATTCTTTATGGGTTTTAAAACTTGTGTTGAAAAAAAAAAAGTATATAAATCCAGTTCTACCATGAATAGCAGGTCATTCATAATATCCTTTCATAAACTTAATACCAAACAATACATAAAACACTATACTTAGAAGTCCACCAATCACATGCAATACCAAGTAATAATGAGAAAACAGTTTACCAAAAAAAAAAAAAAACAAAAAAGAAATAAAGAAACCAGTTAATATATGACCCGAAACATATCAACCGATCATTCCTCCTAGGCTTCATTGATTTGATATTTAATTTTGTCATCGATATGCTATCCATTGTTGTTGTTATATATTACCTACCACATTTGTAGTGTTCACAACCTCGTCGTCTCCATTGTTAGTATCAATGATTTCATCATCCTAGCACTCTATGGCACATATTGGAACGATTTTAAAACTGCATTCTGCACTTACTTCTTACCTCGCTTACTTTTGAGAGGAGTGAGAGAGGAAGTGGAGTTTATCCAAGAAGGTTCAACATAGATTGAAATTATACTCTCATGAATTCCCCAAAGGATCGAATTTGTCACTAGTGCATTCTGAAGACAGCAGCAGGCTTTCACCTTGACAGGATGGCCACCAATTTGATCCACTGGGAAGAAGTTAAAGGCCAATTTGAAAAGGTAGGGCCAGGGCAATTGCTGCATTTTCTATGGTTTGTACATGCCCAGAGAAAAAGAAAAAACAAACACGTCTCAGACAAGCTCTGTTTCATCCATATGCGCTGTGTTTGCTGATACAACATAATACTAAAGAAAAATTACAATAAGGTAGAGTAAACTGTTGAGAAACACAATGTTGGTAGAATGGCTTGAATTGATCAATGTGATCTCAAACCCTCAATTTATAATAAAGTGGAAAGAATACTATTACATAATACCCTTACTTGGGTAACAAGAAAATAGAAAATTATATGAACAAAAACTCTAATAGAGTTGGACTCTTAGTATGATTTAAACAACACTCCTCTTCAAGTTGAGGCATAGATGTTAGTCATGCCCAACTTGCCTACAATAGGAAGGAAATCTCCTTCCTTCAAACCCTTAGTGAAAACATGGTAAAAAATTCGGGGGAAACTCAAGTTTTGACCCGGTGAAAATGGGAAACTTAGGTGGAAACTTGGGAAATTTCGAAGAAACCGAGGACTTTTCCGTACAAGTTTCGACAGGTTTTAGAGAGTATTTTAGGGTGGGATCCTGTATTTAAGCTAAATAGAGTATAAAGAATACATTTGTTGTATTTTGCTAAAAAAATCAATGTAGATATGTCATTCAATGTACATAACATCAATGTAGAGTTGTCAAAAAAGTACATTATAAAGTTAACTGCTTAAGCACATAACATTCAATATATAATTTCTAACTTCAAAATAGTTGACAATAAAAGGAAAATACAACTTAGTGTTAAGAGGAGTGCCAATAGTGGATTCATCCTATGAGCTGAGTAGTACTATGCCTGTAACATCCTCTCCTCCAACCAACGAACATAGACATCCCATGACATTTTATGCCTATGGTTGTCAAGTTAATCGACAACTGTAACTTTATGAGTCTGGTCATCAATATGCTTAAGATAACCAACATGAGGGAATACACACTTTGGATAGGGAAGTCCTGATGGAGGAGGTATTTGGGGAAACATAAAATAAACAAAAAAATTGAAAATTTGGGAAAGCTACAAAATTTACAGGAAAAAGTCCCAAGTTTCCATGAAATTTCCCAGGTTTCCACGAAATTTTCCAACTTTCCATGAAATTTCCTAGGTTTCCACGAAATTTCCCAAGTTTCCCACGAAATTTGTGAATTTTTTTCCTCATGAACCATCTGGTCCAACTGGGTTGAACCAAGTTTCGACAGGTTTCGACGAAATTTCAATAGTTTTGATCGAAACTGAGGACTTTTTTTTCTGTCCTCATGAATTTCGTTTCACATTTTCCAAAATGGAAAGATTCGGTGGAAATTTCGCAAGTTTCGATGGAATTTTGTTCTATGAGTGAAAATATCTGCTACTTGGTCTCCAGACCTCACAAAAGGCATGTAAATGAACCCTTGTTCCCACTTTCCTTTGATAAAAAACTTGTCAATTTCAATGTGTTTAGTTCAATCATGTTGTACATGATTATCGGCAGCCTTGTTGTGACAATATAGCATCATAGGGTTTAGAATTTGGACTCCAATGTCTTCTAGCAAGCCTTTCAACCATAGTAGCTCACAAATTCCACGAACCATAACTTTATATTCAGCTTCAGTACTGGATAAAGCTACCACATTCTGTTTTTTACTTCTCCAAGTAACTAGATTACCTCCAACAAAGGTACAATAACCTGAAATTGACTTCCTGTCAGGAGATCCAGCCCAATCTGCTTTAGTGTATGCTTTTACTTTTAGATTATTAGTGGGTGACAAAAGTTTCCTTTTCCAGGAGTTCCTTTCAAATATTGCAGTATTCTGGTAACAGCCTTCATATGAGCTAAATATGGATCATGAATGCATTGACTTACTATCCCCACGGCATAAGTGATGTCTGGCCTGGTGTGAGACAAGTAAATAAGCTTCCCTACCAGCCTTTGGTATCTTCCTTTGTCCACTGGCTCTCCATTTTTTTCCTTAAGTTTAGCTCCAGCTTCAATAGGAGTGTCAACTACTTTACACCCCAACATTCCCACTTCTGATAATAAATCTAGCACATACTTTCTTTGGGATAGGTATATACCCTTCTTTAGTTGAGCCATCTCAATCCTTAAGAAGTACTGTAACTTCCCTAGATCTTTAATCTCAAACTCTTTGCCAAGAAAGTCCTTCAACCTTTGAATATCTTCGCCATCATTCTCTGTGATGACAATATCGTCCACATAAACAATGAGAAATGTGATATTAGTACCTAACTTCTTGACAAGCAATGTATGATCAGCATTGCTTTGCACCCAATAGAAGTCATTGCCTTCAGGTGGCGTCCAAACTAGTATCTAGGAGATTGTTTTAACCCATAAATTGATCTCTTCAACAGACAAATTTCCCTTATAGTATTATCATCGGAGAAACCATATGGGATTTTCATATAGGCTTCTTCCTCTAACTCCCCATATAAGTTAGCATTCTTTACGTCTAGTTGGTGCAAGTTCTAGTCTTTGTTCATAGCTACAGACAATAGAACTCGACACCTGTTTAGTTTTGCAACAGGAGCAGACACCATGTTGAGAAACACAATGTTGGTAGAATGGCTTGAATTGATCAATGTGATCTCAAGCCCTCTATTTATAATAAAGTGGGAATAATACTATTACATAAATACCCTTACTTGGGTAACAAGAAAATAAAAAATTACATGAACAAAAACTCTAATAGAGTTGGACTCCTAGTAGGACTCAACCAACATAAACTAACATAAGATAATCATTTGAACTACTATTTGACTTTTATAGCTTCTGACCTTCTGTGAAACAAATCAGCTGTAGTGCTAAAGGAATGAAGGTACAAGGAAACCCTTTAGCTCAAAATCAAATTCTACTGAAGCCCATTAAGAAGAACCAGCTAGAATGAACCAACCTATAAGGTTGATAAATGATTTGCTTGTAATTGTGGTTTATAAATTCTTCAGATCAGGGTGGATCTGATGAATCTTACAGGACTGGACGAGAGGTTTGGAGGAGCCAGGTTTTTACTAACCATCCCCTTTTCTCTGGCTGTATTTGTATGTATTTATCTACACAAATGCAGATTTTAGCATGTGCTGTTAACATAGTGGGGTTTAACTCTAGTATGCAGGTATTAGCAAACAATAGAAATGAATGGAAAAGTATTACATTCCTAACTGTTATACAAGTTAGAACAAAAGATCATGAAGCTGCAAACTTACGGAGAGGCTCCAGTTTTGCACATACTTACCTGCCGTATTTATAGGGGTTGGAGTTATAATACAGTTAAAATGGATACTGTGGGCAAGATTTTGCAGGACAGAGGAAGGTAACAAGTTATCTAGTAGAGATGGGAACAGGAAAATAATGGAAAAAAAACTCAATTTATCAATAGCAAGTAGAATATCAAACAAAATAATTACTTGAACGACAACTTTGACTATTGAAAATCCATGGAGCCCATGCCTATCCTGAGAGACTTGGGGAAATTACCGCTGATGAGCATATTTATGTGTGGAATCTTAGGGCATAAATCGTGCATTTTACACATTTATAGTGAAGCTACCTGGGTTTTATGATTTTCTAGGACTTGAGCGACTAGTTGGAGTTGTTGTTTACGATACATGTAAAAGAGGTCCAATTCAAATTCTTAATTGTGAAGGGGGCTCGGTTCTATACATGATGGGCTAGGAGTGGATCAAGATGTGATTATGGGCCAACTCCATGATATCTTAGAAATAAAGAAGTCAATTTTGATTGACGACTAAGATTAGTTAGGATTATATTTTACTTTATTTTTGTTGGAAAACGAAAAATAATAGTGTATGGAAGGGATCTTCTAATTTTTTCAATTTTTTTTTTTATAGATTTTAGAGATTATTATATTCTATTATATTTTATTTATTTCCTTAAAATTAATTTTCTATCTCTCCCCACTTACTATTTCTTTCACCTTATTATTTTATTTATTTTTCTTTCCTTTTTCTTCCCCCACAACCCACGTTTCCTTTCTTCCCACTCATTCTCTCTCTCTCTCTCTCTCTCTCTCTCTCTCTCTCTCTCTCTCTCTCTCTTCCTTACAGTCTCAAACGAATAAGTTGTTTTCTTTATTTTTTTCCAATGTCACTTTTTATTTAATTATTGTTATTATTATTTTTATTATTTTCTCTTTCTTTATTTGTAACCCCCTTCATCAATCCTATAAATAGTAGGGGTGTAAACGGACCGGATTCGGATCGGATAGTGGTATATCCATATCCGCATCCTATTATATTCAGACGGATTCGGATAATATCCTATTGGTTTTCGGACGGATTTTGTCGGATTCGGATGATAATCGGATAGTTATTTTCTTAAATAGATTCTTCTAAACAGATATGAATATAGATTGAATACAAGTTTTCGACTACCTGTTTATATCTTTACCTTTTTATTTGTGAGGGCTAGGTTTGAAATTTAAGAATTTAGCAACTTTGCTAGCTATTTTAGTAGAAAATCTAGAAAAATAGTCACATGTTATAGGCACAAATTACAAAAATAAGTAACTTAATTGGATAATTTTATCGGACGGATAATATTCGGTAAGAAAGGGGTATACCATATCCGCATCCTATAAATAATCGGACGGATTTGGATTCCCCTAAACGGATGCGGATGCGAATTCGGAAGCGGATTTCGGTTATCCATTTACACCCCTAATAAATACTCCTCTCCTTTTAGACTTAGGTTACACTTTCTTTTCTTTTTAGTTTTTTAGGCCTTCTACATTTTCTATTCTCTTTAGTTTGTTTAGGTCTTCTCTAATTCTTTGAATGCTTGTTGGGTTTCTAGTTTTTAGATTCAATGTTTAGATTCAATTTCTTTTATGTAGCGCATTAGTTATTCAAGTTATTTAGTTTCCTTATGCAAGTGTATTTTCTTTATTTTAATTAATGTAATTTCAATTTGGAGTTCGAATTCAAGTTTTAAATTTTAAAAGGATTCGTTTTTCTCTGGGTTTAGCAATTGCAGATTTGGATTATTCCAGATCTGGTTGTTAGGGTTGTTGAGATTCGAATCGATCGATTAAGGTTTCCTTTTTGTTATTCAAGATTCAAAGATGTAAGTAAGTAGCTTTTGTTAGTAATCTTCTCTTACCCCTCCATTCCCACCTCTGTCTGCCTTTCTATATTCTTAACTTAGGATTTATTTTCTAGCATTTATTTACTGTTTCCCTTTCCCCTTGTGTCCTCATCAAAGATGCCTATAGTCGTGCCTCTCTTTGGTTAATGTTTTCTTTTTATTTATTGTTGTGTTATTTATTCTGTTATTTACTTTCTGCATTTTTTTCTTTCTTTCATATCTGTTCCCCTGATCAGTGGACTGTAAGCTACGAAAAAGGGTCGATGATCAAAGTCATCTTAGTTACACTTCCCTTCCCTCGATGCGGAGTTGACATTCAGATCATCTCCCTTTTCTTTATTAATTTTTCTATTGTGATCAATTTTAATTTCTGTCTTTATTTATTTATGCATTTTTGTACTAGATGATGAATGGTTAGGTTATGTTCTTTTTTATTTTTACTTTCAATTTGATCATGTTAAATGCATGTGTTAGGACCGCTTATTTAGATTTGATGATTTAGTTTAATTAATTAGTTAAAAATTTGAATCTTCTCACTCTCGTATTACCATTAAGAGGAGAAAGTTAAAGGGTATATCTTTCTGAGATCGACCTGTTAGCTACACCATACCGTGGGCTTGCGGTTACTTCTAATTCACGAATAAGTTTTTGGCGCCGTTGCCTGGGAGGTATTAATCAATTTAATTTTTTCATTCTTAGGTAAATCGAAATGTTAAAAAAAAAAAATCAAAGATATTACTCTTCACTAGAGTAGAAACAAAAACATATAGTAGTAGTCACTCTACTGCAGAATCCCTAAGATTTGCCTGGGAGGTATTAATCAATTTAATTTTTTCATTCTTAGGTAAATCGAAATGTTAAAAAAAAAAAATCAAAGATATTACTCTTCACTAGAGTAGAAACAAAAACATATAGTAGTAGTCACTCTACTGCAGAATCCCTAAGATTCGATTTTAGGTGGCTCCGAAGATTATACAAATTCCCCTGCTATCAAAATATTTAGCGCTAAGCTATACGGAAACCTTATGACTTTTGAATCATTGTTTCAGTCTTTGTGGGGAAATTCACTACTTATTACTTCCCCTTTTGTTTTTATTTTGATTTTTTTCCTTTCTTCTTTAGTTATTAATTTATTTAAAAAAAGAAAAAATTCATTCTTTTGTAAGAGCCTTAAATTACATTAGATGGTATCTGTACTCATCAAGATACAACAACTTAATGATGATGCTGTTAAACTTAGATGCACTCCCTTCTCACTTAAGGATGGAGCAAAGAAATGACTATATGGACTACCAACTGATTCTATTACCACTAGAGTCAGTTTACAGTAGCATTCCTTTAAGAAGTTTTTTCCATTGCATAAAACAAATAAACTTAGGAGTGATATTATGCAGTTTAGATAGAAGCCACAAGAGTCGTTCTCTAAACTTATGGAGAGGTTTCAAGGCTTTCTTTAAGAATGTCCCCATTATGGAATCGAAAAATGACATCTTTGCCAAATCATTTATGAGGGGATTGATTACCACGCCAAACAAATGTTAGAGTCAATTTGTCCTTCAGGTTTTACTGCTTATGAGGATGAAAAGGAAGCTTGGAATCAGCTACCTAGCTGAAAAGACAAGGGAATGGGAGTCCACTCAAGAGAATAAAAGAGCAATGGGAGGTAAAAGTTACTATGTTGATGGAATAACAACTAAAAGAAGCTCATCTTGATAGCCTTATTAAGATGATGGAAGCCATTATTCCTAAAGCACCAAATCCAGTCCACCAAGTCAGTCATCAAGTTTTTATGTGCAATTGGTGCCACTCACCTGGTCACACCATGAAGGAATGCCTCAACACCTTTGGGGGCAATACCACAAATGAAAATGTAAGTGCACTATATCAGAATAATCGGTACAACAATACTTACAGTCCAGGGTGGAGAAATCATCCTAATTTTTCTTAGAACAAAGGGAACTATGTAGGCCTCTCTAACTTCCAAATTAAGGGCAACTTGACCCGCAAAGGCCTAACTTTGCACTGCCACAATTTGCACCTACTTTCCTTAGGTCGAATTTAGGTCCTCAAACGAATTTTGCTAGGCCACCTCTCCAGGCACCTTACCAACGACCTCATGGTTTTACAAATACTGGAGAAACAACTAGAATTAGTGAGCTAGAAAGGAGTATGGCCCTTCTCATGACAAATCATAATAATATGGAAAGACAACTCACCCAGCTTGTCGCAATTTTGCAGGGAAAGGAAAAAGGAATATTGCCTAGTCGATGAGAGCCTAATCCTAATTATCCAATGTTGGCTCAACATGGACTTCCTATCCCTCAACTTAATGTTGTACAAAGTCAACAACCACAAGGGCCTTCCAATGAGTGCAAAGCAGTGTATGCTTTATGTAGTGGCAAAGAGTATCTACATGTTAGTACTCCTAGACCTCCACTATCTGTCTCTCCCACTATCAAGGCTATTACTGTGCCTCCCAATATTCAAGGTTCGTCTGATGAACCTGAAGTAATTTTTGATGATTTGGTTAAAGAGACCCAAAATAATTCTACTGAAAAAGAGAAGACCCCTGATAGAGTTTCTATTCCACATGCCCCTTATCCTAACTGTTTGGTTAATAAGAAGAAGACTGCTTCTATGGAGAAAATTTTAGATGTCTTCAAAAATATAGAAGTGAATATCCCTCTTTTGGATACCATATACCAGATTTCTGCTTGTGTAAAAAGTTTTAAAAGATTTATACACTCATAAAAGAATCACTAGTGTTCCCAAAAAGGTGTTATTGGCAGGTAACGTCAGTTTCATAATTATTCAACCTGTAGCAACCAAGTATAAGGATCCAGGGAGCCTATTATAGCTTATGTCATAGGCAATACCTACATTAAGCATGCTTTACTTGATCTTGATTCAAATGTGAATCTTTTGCCTTACCATGTCTATAAGCAACTAGGATTCGGAGAATTCCTAAAGGGATGGTTGAGGATGCTTTACTGAAGGTGGGAGAATTCATTTTTCCAGTTGATTTCGTTGTGTTAGATACTAAACCTTTCTCAATTAGGATGAGATCCCAATAATTATCGGAAGACTGTTTTTGGCTACTAGTAAGGCATTAATCAATTGTCGGAATGGCCTCTTACGGTTGTCTTTCAAAAATCAAACTGTGAAGTTTAATATGTTCAGGATTGGGAAGCTACCACATAGGGAAGAAGAGATCAACATGTTTGAGGATTTATTGGATTTTCCTGATGATTTTATAACTAACTTTAATATTGATTTTGATTTGAAATTCAAAAAATGTATGGATATGTTGGATGATGATAGTGAATTTTTTGTTTTTTTCTTCTTTTGAACTCTTAAGTTTGCACACTCCTTTAGAGCCTATTGGACTCCTATCCATCACCAGTCCTAAGCCATCAATCATTAAACCCCCTAAACTAGAATTGAAAGAGCTACCTTCTAATTTTAAGTATGCTTTCTCGGGAGAAGATAATACTATTCCTGTCATTATTGCCTTTCATTTAACTTCTGATCAAGAGGAAGAGTTGATTACACTGTTGAAAGATAATAAAGAAGCATTAGGTTGGTCTATGGCTGACATCAAAGGAATAAACCCTTCCATTGTACAACATCATATTCATCTTATGGAGAATGCCAAACCTTCTAAAGAACCTCGACGTATAATGAGTATTAACATGGTGAAAATTTTCTTTAAAGTACTTAGAAATGATTTTTCTAGTCATGGTTTTTCTTATTTGGAGTGCCTTCCCCATCTTAAATTACTATTGAAGATTTCTAAAGAAAAGACTAAGGCTTTCCATGATAAGCACATCCTTAGGAAAGTTATAACCCTCCTTCGCCTTGTCCATTTTTCTTTTTTTCCCTTCCTTTTCATGTATGCATTGAGGACACTACATTAATCAAGTGTTGGGATGGGGAGGGGGGAATTCAAGCTTCCGTGTAGATTTTAATTTTGGCTTTTGGTTGGTTTACATACCCTTTCAATTGCTATGATATGTGAAATGAAAATGATTTTTATACCCAACGTGAACACATAAAAACCTTGTTGAGAGGAATGTAACTTGTATGTATCTTAAAATGGGAATTCCCTTAGAAAAAATAAGAGGTCCTTAACTTAAGGCGTTGGACCATCTATGAGTCTTGTGGGTCCTTGTTCCTTTGGTTAAGAGTTGAGAACAATTTTTGTATGGCATGACACAAAGAAAGAAGCTGCAAACTTATGGAGAGGCTCCATTTTTGCACGTACTTACTGCCACATTTACAGGGGTTGGAGTTATAATACAGTTAAGATGGATAATGTGGCGAGATTTTGCAGGACAGAAGGAAGGTAACAAGTTAACTAGGAGATATGGGAACAGGAAAACAACAGGAAAAAACTCAATTTATCAATAGCAAGAATGTCAAACAAAATATTTACTTGAACGCCAACTTTGAGTGTTGAAAATCCATGGAGCACATGCCTATCCTGAGAGACTTGGGGAAATTACGGCCATTACAGATGTTTATTGAATCAAATTGAAGTCTCAGCCTTTAAAATGTAAATCATCTTAGTTTTGCAGTTGGATTGTTATAAAGGAAAGAAGATGAACACTAGCATGGATCGATCAAACTGAAAGCCTCTACCTCTAAAATGAAGATATCATAACAGAGCATTAATCCATTTTAAACCATGAGTAACACCGAAATGTATGCTCGTGAAGATAGTTTCCAGGCCAAAGAATTTCTAATTTGATAAACTCCAGTGGATAATCCGTCTGGGGTGTGAGAACTGAGAAGTGAGCTGCTGCTGCACCTTCACCAACAACTCGATCTTGATGTGGGTGCTTTGACCTCTGGTGACTGGGAGAGAATAGGGAGGCGACCATAGTTGTCAAGGTGATAAGGCAAGGCGAGGCGATGGAGAACAATGAAACTAAGGTGACACCAAGCAAGGAGCCTAGGCGACACCAGGTTGCCTTGACTCAAAAAGGGGCCAAGGCGCCTAGGCGATGCTTGGGGGACACCTTGACAACCATGGAAGCAATGGAGTCGGCAAATCCTATAACTAATCCAGACTTCATCCTTCCCTCTTTGGAATCAGCCGCCTGGTCCTTGGGATAAATCTTCTTTTGTTCATGATCGTCATCTTCTTGGCACCAGCTGCCATCGTTGTATGTCTCTCCTCTTCCTCTTCTCACTCCACGCTAGTAGAGAACAAATCTGTGGTGCTTTTTTTCTTTACTGAAATGCAGATGGGGTCTGATGTGATTCTAGATTGTGAGCAGGTAGCCAGTTATGGTTGAACAGAAGAGGAAGAAAGATGCAAAAGCATGGTAGACCTGAAACTGGGTTTGGAGGGGTTTGAAGGGAAAGTTATAAAAGATCACAAATTTACTATTTTAACCTCACTTTTACAAGTTAGAAGCACATCAATTTTAAAACCATCGCAAAAACAAATTGATTTTCATAGAAAAACTAAAAACAGGTTTTTGGTTTTGTTATTTTTTTCAGCCCTCTGCAAAAAGAAAGAGGTCGTATAAATTGTACCAAACACGACCAAAACTATTTATTTGGGTAAAAATAAAAAAGGAAAATTATACCAAAGACTGCTGAAATCTATGCATTTTTTCTCAGTCCTTTTCTTTTCTATCTGGCACTGTGATTCCCACTCTTTATACCTCCCCTCTTACCTTATCCTACTTTATTCTTTATTTTGTTTTCTTTCCAGGTTTGGTTCTC
The DNA here is from genome assembly GCF_041222555.1 of Hakea prostrata. NCBI lineage: Eukaryota > Viridiplantae > Streptophyta > Magnoliopsida > Proteales > Proteaceae > Hakea > Hakea prostrata. Next base: position 11,981,330 of record NC_142601.1, read on the forward strand.
TTAGTTTAAAAACCCTATTTTATCATTCTCTTATCGATCTTAGTAACCTTCTCCTATTCTAGTTAGTTATGGTTCTGTCATTGCCTTTCTGCCAATGGCTATTGTCTGATTGGGCCCATGTCTGCCCTGAATTTGGGTTTTGACTCTCTGGCTAAATCATTTGAGCCTAGAACCAAGAAGTCTGTAGCAGCATTGGCATAGCCAGAATGAAAGAATTAAAGGTGGGTGTTTGTAATATTCTTTACTTAGACATCCAAACCTCTTAATCAAGCTAATCAATCTCATATCAAGAACCTTGTGCTTTTCTCTGGAATCCTACGTTTCCTATGAATTTGATTCTTAAATTAATTTGTTCTCTGACCGTTGTGATCCCTCACATAATCTTATGCATTTTTTTAATCCTTCCAGAAAATTCTACCCCCCCCCCCCCCCCCCCCCCCCCCAAAAAAAAAAAAAAAAAAAAAAAGAAGAAGAAAAAAAAGATCCTTTCAGAAAATTAAGTATAGATAACATATTTATACTGTCTTGCTGCAAGTATTTTGAATGCTATAATTGGAGTTGTAGTTCCAAAAATTGCTTAATCATCTAATGTAAAGAAGAGAAATTTTACGGAGTCTAGTTGTTTGTGAATCCCAGATTAAACCTGCTTCTCAATCCTCAGTATTGAGCTAACCTTCTCTAATTCTTCTCACTTTTCTGCCATCTTGCTACTTCATTTTGCACGTGTCCAATTTCAAATTGTTGTTATATCCATCAGGAGGAGAAAGGGTGTTATGCATTCTTTGGTTGATTTATTTATTTGTTATCATTGTTCTTTATGCTTGGTGCTACTTCTCGGTAACCCTTTCCAGTATTTGATTTTCATGTTTGGGATCTGCAGCTGTCTTCCTTGTGGGCATTTATATGGTAAGTCTTGCATAGAACAATGGATTCGACATTGTGGAATGAATACTGCAAAGGTATCATGCTTTTTCTCATTGGTTCTCCATTTCTATCATGGTCTGCACTTTGGACACTTTTTTACGTGGTCAACCCGCTCCCTTTTTCTCTTCAGTGTCCTCAGTGCAAGAAGAAGTACACATTAAGTGCTATCAGGGTGCTCTATGCGTCACGAGTAGTGGCTGTTGATGATAACACTCAAAAGGTCAGATCCAGATGCATAAGCATGAGTTCATAAAAGTAGTTCATGAGCTATTCATTTTTAATAAGCGGCCTTTGCTTGTCTGCAGAAAGTTGCATTTCTTGAGGCTGAAGTTAGATCTCTTAAATCTAAACTTGAATCTACTGAAAGTAAGCTTGAACATGCTGAGAAGGCTGTCTCCATTTTAGCAGAAACAAAGACTGTAAGATTAACTAGCTAAGGACAAATTTCTGCTTGCTGAATATTTCTGTCTTTCCAACCCAACTCCCTCCCACTCCCCCCCCCTTCCTTTTTGTGCGGTAGCATACTGAACACTTTCTAGCCATTTCTTGTATACTGGCGGTATTGTTCAAGAGAATAATCACCTAAAATTGAAGTTTGAGCTGAACTTTGACTTTGTAGAAGGGAACTTGCTTGGGGATTACATTTCAAGGACAGGAAAAAAGTAGGCCGTCTGAGTTTATTGCTGTGCCTGGGGGCTCTCAAGGACAAATATTAACTGGTAAGCCTTATTTTTAAATAGTAAAAATTGCAAAGGAACATGTTTCCCTTGTTTTCTGCTGATACTCCTGCTTTTAGGGTGGTTGAACTTCTTCTATATTATGAGGAATTTTTTAGATAAACTTCAAGGAACGGTGTCTTGATATTGAACATTGACATCTTGTTACCCTTCAGTTGCTTGAAACAAGTTAAGTTGGCATGTATGTGAATTGCAAGAAAATATGTAGTTCAAAAAGTAAAAACTTTCAATACACTGCTAACAATGATTTTGTCTTTGAAAGATTTATGTGTACTATATACCACCTTCACATATTGTAGATTTCTGTGTTAGCCTTGAGTAAGTTTAATATGCCAAAAGAATAACGCAAGATTTTCTGGTGTTGAGCCTGGATCTTTATACTGAGGTTGGTTACTGAAACAATCAATTTTGAGCTAATGAATTAGTTTCAATTGTCATAATTTGTTTCTGCAGGACGTACAAGTGGTGGCGGCAGTCAAGGAGCATCCTGCAGTTTTGTTTATATGGTACAATACTCTGACTATTTCTTTTAATATGGAACAATTTTTTTTGGTACTCGGAATTTGAGGTGAACGTTGCAATTATTAAGTACCTTTTTCTTTCCAATGTGTTTATTTTAACTGACAATGTGATAGCCTCATGGGAACATGGTCAACTTGCCCTGCATTTGATTTAGAGGAAAAAGTGCACAATCTTATCCTCGTATATATCATTTTTATTTTTTTCTTTGATTCCCGGAGTTTTGACTGATTTGTGGAGTTCTGGAATATTGCCAGATGAAGCAGCTGAATCTCTGCTCCTAAATAAAATGTAGTGCTTCAAGATGCTCTTTATGTCTAATTATTGTATACTTTTTTGAAGCATGAGTGGCTTTTAGATGGTGCAAGGATTTTTGATATGGATGCTTCTAGCTCACTTCTGCTTATTGGACGAAGGCTTCCGGGAATGGGTGGAATGCATGTGCTTACCAAGGTGATTTTTTTTTTAACTTACCATAAAAACTAAGCTTCCTCATACTTGCTTCAACTCTTCTAGAATGCTAGCTTAAACCTGTGCTCCTGCAGATTAGCTTGATTTATCCAGATGAAAGAGAAGATATTCAACTTCCACATAATACAAAAGCAGTTAAAGACCTACATGTTTCCCCTTTTTCTAGCAGACTTGCACTTTTGGCTTCCTTGGGGAAGAAATTATCAATTCTCAGGTGCATTTTTTTCGCTAATCGTATAAGGGCTTTTCTTATGATAATTTTGTTTGTAGTCGTTTCACTGGCAATATTTGATCTATATGTTCCTTCATATTGTTTCAGCATGGAAAGGAACAACTATGTACTCACATATGATTTACCGGTAAGACTGTCCTTTAACTATGATATATTTAGCTTTAAGGACCTCATTCACAACTCCCCCAAGCAACACCCCCCCCCCCCCACCCCACCCACCAAAAAAAAGAGAAGAAGAAGAAGAAGGAAACTATGGTTGTCAAGGTGGCAAGGTGACCAAAGCGGTTGGGGCTCCGCTTAGGCGATTAGGTGACAAAGCAATGCCTAGGAAGCAATAAAGCAACCAAACCGCTGGTCAAAATTTTCCAATACAACTACAAATTGATAAGTTTCTATTATAAGCTAAACAAAAATTCAAGAATCACATTCATCGAAAAGAATAAAATAAAAATTCAAGAATCATAATTATGAAAGATTATCCAAAAAAGAACATAAACATAAGTTCATTTCATCAAGCATCATAACATATGACTACGAACTATCAAATTGTAAGCATGAAAATGAAAATAGTAATACATTTTTACTTACCTCTATGATAGTTGATGCCAAATAAGTGCCTTGTCTTTCTAATGATTCATTGATTCCCGATTCCGAAATGACTAACTACTAAATTTGTATGTCTTTGTAGAATAAATTTTGATTGAAAAAAATAAATATTATTACGTACAAAACGTAAAAAAGGCAACCACTTTAGCGTCTAAGATGCAATAAGGCACACAAGGAGACAGCGGTAGCAATTAGGCGAAAGAGCGGTTGAAAACTATATGTCAACAAAAAGGTGGCAAATAAGGTGGTTGAAAAACTGCTTGACTGCCCAGGTGCGCCTAGGCAAACGCTTTGAAAACCATGAAGAAATCTTCTCTTTAGTGTAAATAGTGCAGTAAGATTCTTTTCTAGAGGCATCACAAGGAAATTGTGAAGTTCTTCCAATTTCTAAATGATGCACAAAACACAAGTATGCATGCTAGGGGTGTCAATGGTTCAGGTTGGGCTGGTTTCGGGCTAAAAAACACTCAGTCCAAACATGGCCCATTAAGAAAATAACAGTTTTGGGCTTGTGCAGTTTGGGTTCCGGCTGACTAACGGCTTAGGCTAATGGTTTACAATTGAGTTTACTAATGGTTTGGGTTTGGGTTCGGGTTTACTAGCTATATGTTTTGATTACCTTGTTGATGTGTGGAATTTATTAAGAGCATGTGAACACATATAAATATTAAGTTCTTGTTCTCTCCAAGTCTCTTGTGTTGGGTGTTCAAAACAAAAAACTTTTTTTTCACAAAGAAGTAGAAATTATAGAACTAATATACAAAAGAAAGTTGGCATCTTGATGAATTTTAGTGGGTTGTCTTTGCTTATTCTCCTCCCCCTTCCTGACACTTGTAAAAATGGATCAAAATAAAGCATTAAAAGATTTCGAAATGATAATACACTTGCTAAATATTTACTAAGCCCATCTTCCAAATGGCAAAGGCTTTGACAGGCTTGTTGTTTGCATATTCCAAAGCAAAACAATTAAGGAAAACAAATGGATACTTCGGGGTTTTCTTGTCTTTTACATTTAAATTTAATTTAATTAATTTATTTATATAACTGGCTGGTTCAGTTTGGGCCAAACTGTTCGGGCTAGCGGGCCACACACGGGCTGGCCCGGACCAGCCTGAATTAGTGTGGGCTGAGGTTGTTCAGCCCAAACACAGCCAATTAAGCTTCGGTTCGGTCCGGTTCAGTACGGTTTGGGTTAGATTTTGACACCCTTAATGCATGCTTAAGGATTTTACTCTATGTTTAGAGGACACTGCATCAGTTTTCAACTCTACAACACCAAACCTTGACAATCAATTCTAGCTTTCTCAAACCCTAACTAGCTTCCCAAAAGAAAACCACAGTTTTATCTTTACAATATTATTTCATCGTCAGAGAAACCTTAATAAAATATAATATATTTTCAGGCACCCGCTTGGTCATGTTCATGGGATCTCAACTGTTCACATCACATCTATGCTGGACTACAGGTACACTCTCTTCTCCATTTAACTGTTTTTTATTATGTACGAGGTGAAAAAGATGCCCAAATTTTTTATGTTGTCAAAGTCTATATGTTGCTATGACATACTTAACCTCAACAGTTAACCTGGAATTTAGTAGTACATTTGTCAGTCCATGTGACAGGACGTTGCACCCATCTCGTTGGTAAAATTTCAGCTTCAAGTGGAGAAAATGGCTCAAAGTGAGACCAAAAGTTTCAAAAGGGTACTAAAATGCCATGTGTTCATTCCCTTTCTGGTATTTGTATAAATTTATGAATACTTCTTATTGAGCCACTTTTGTTTTAGGCTGAAATATTACAATTGATATGGATGTCTTGTTGTCTATCATGTGGACGGACTCATATAACAGTACCACCTTGTGCCAGGTTTTCAACTGTTCACATCCCCAGGCATTGTGAACGCTGGGCCCACTTATTTATCTTTGGGGAGGAACTTCAATTTTTGTGGTTCTGTTTGTTCTTTTTCTCCTTGGATCACGAAGAATGAATTTCACACGAAGAATGAATTTCATTGCTAAAAATGTACATAATTATTGAAAATTTGCTAAATAGTTCAGTTTCAAGGTAATAAAACTCAAGTGTAAGGTTTTGGTTGACATTGTTCTTTTTTAGTGAAGTTTCGACCATACGTGTGGTTTTGATGTCATTTCTACTGGAATGATACAAAACATTGATATAAATTTCTGTAGTTTTGAATGAAAATGGTTTACATTTTGACCCATTTCATTGGTTGACTATGAGGTTTGTGAACTTGGTTTTTGTGATTCTTTGCCAATTGATTACCACACAAGTGTGGGACAAGTTGATTTCTAGAAGTTTCAGGATTACTTTGGTCAGATGGCCTCAAAAGTGTCCACTGTAACCTACCAAAATTATGCTGATTTGCTAATTATTTTCAATTTTGAGCCTCATCAAAGCCAAAACCTGGAACCTTGGTGACTTCAATAATAGGATTGTTGAGTAGATGATAATAGATAAATATACATCTTATGCACCAGTTTATGACAGTGCATTCTAAGAATTCAATTCTTCTGTCATGAACGAGGCAGTCATTCACAGGAAAAGTGAGCTAATGATCCTGTTTTCTGCAGAATGGCATGATTCTGGTGTTTGATATGCGGCATACTGCAGGACCGCTTAAATCCTTTACCGGACTAAGTGAGCATCCTGTTCATACCATACAGTCACTGGTGCATGATTCAGCTGTTCCTTATGGTGGCAGCACACTCCTAAGTGGTTCTTCGGTTGGTCCATGTGTATGGAACACAGGCTTTGTTGGACAAAGGTTGGTGTATGAGCTCTTGGTGTACATATTATTGATGTTTATACTCGCTGAATTTGTTCAGTCTGCCATGCAATGCTTAGAGAAGAAACTGATATGTAAACTAAATGTTTTACTAGTAGTGTATTTCTATTGTTTCTATGCACAAAATATTATTATCGTTTGTCTTTTATTATTTAACTTGGAGTGATGGATTCTTCCAACATCGAGTTGAGTTTATTTTCTGTGGTATTTATTGTTGACTGATGGCTTGTGCTAACATTGAGTTAATTTTGATTCATTATAGGCCATCTCTGCTACCTGGAATGGAGAACCAAGGAGTCTGTATATCACTTGCCTATTCACCAACGAGTGATGACATTATAGCTACATTTCGTCCGAAAGTTCAGACTCCCAATGATACCATCAGTACTCAGTCATCCTTTAATCCTTCACTCACAGTTCCTGGACAAGGGGTACAAGGTTCCCATGTCCATGTCAAGAGAATAGGGAGCAGCTGTTACCAAAGCCTGGGTTCGACGTTAACCAATGTAAACGATGTGCGATTGTCGAGGTCCGTAATTATAAATCAAGAAAACTGCAGTCCTCTTCTAGCATATGGGGATGAAGCAACCCGTTCTATGAAGATCTGGGATTTGTCTACGTTGAGGGTTGTTCAGACTCTTGAGCAGCACCAACAACCCATTGTTGATGTGAAGTACCTATCTTGGGGCACAGGGTTACTTGGTTATATAAGTGAAGACAAACTAGAGCTTTTCTCGGCAAGGCTGTCATGAAACCAGCCAGCCTCTCCCGTATTTTAGTTTATATATGTTAGACTTGCAAATAGTTTATATATATACTAGTAAAAATCTATGTGTAAATGCAGGTTGTATTTTTTTTTTTTGTTTAAATTATGATTGACTATAATGTTCAAAAGCATTTCTGCCAATTTTCTTTTTGTATTGGTTGCTTTTTCATTTTCTGTCCCTTTTTCCCACCTTTATTCCCTGCAATGTGATTATGTTTTTTTTTTTTTGAGAGAAAAAAAAAAAATCTAAGTTTATTTATATTTTTTGTTTATATAAAGTCATGCAGTCGTATATTTTCCAACTACTTCCTTTTAACTTAATGGATTTAATATATCAATTAATCAAGTGCAAAAAATAAGAATATAAATCAACAAAGGGTGTTCTCTCAACAATTATATCGTCATACAATTTTACAAATTGAAGTTATTTGCGGGCAACTGGTAGTGCAACCATCATAAATATAATTATTTTCTTAATTTGCAGTCACTCCTTACAACCTTGGAACAACATAGTGCTGATAAAATAATAATGCATGACACTATTTCTTGTTCCAGGGCCTATGAATCAAATCTTTTATCAAGTAATCCAATCATATACAGGCCCTCTTGTAACATATTTTTTGTAACCATTGCTTTCAAACTCTCATTTTGTCATCAGGCATAACCAACAAAGTACAACAATCCTACAGAAGTGTAAGTGTGAGGAGAGAGAGAGCGGAAGGAAAATAACAACAACCAAAAGTGGAAACACACACAGGACGAGCGCCGCGAGCTAAAAAGAGGGCAAGAGGGTGAGGAAACAAGGCGCGAACAAGGGGGCAGGCACGAGGAGACGCCACGCACGCAAGCCGAGCGCACCACGGCACGCGACTCAACCGAAAGGCCGCCCACAAGCACCCTACCAATCTTTGTGGAAAACGAATTGTCCCCGGGATATGCCATGGGATATGTTGATGGAACGACGACCTTGCCTCGGAAGACTGTCACACGACGGCTCAACACCGACGGGCGTGGGACGCAAGAGCAACAGCGGATAGTTTCTCATCTCCGAGCGGGGCATAAATCGAAGAACCCGCAAGCTTGGATGATTTGAATAGAGCGCACCGAGTCCGCCCGAATTGATCTCAAGAATCGCTCTTCAAGTTCAAAGAGGAGGCAACGATATATTCTTGAGATCTTCCACGATGAATAGCGAAAAACCGACCGAGAAGACGGTCGACACTTTAAGGGGACGGGAAAGTTCGGATTTCTCAACTCGTCTTAGTTCGGCGACCGGATGAACTTCAAGGCATTGATAACCAAGAAAGCCAATGGGACCGGACGCTCTCCAGACGGCAAAGTTGCCGCGAAGCCAAGAGGGGCCCGGCAACCCAGGTAAGAAAAGGCGGAGCGGCAGCCTTCCAATTTGGTTCGGACGACCGGGAAGGAATATGGGGGTTGGAAATTTCAATAGGTTTCGGATGAGCACCACCGATCAACATGCGAAGATGATAACCGGATGAACGGGGAACCGGATGAAGGTGAATTCTCTAAGAACCTCGATGATGTCGGGTGAAGGGAGGACACGGGCAAGGTCCTCGGCCAACCAGCCTATGTTGGTAAGTGGTTGTGGCTATGTCCTCTTCGATTGTACTACACGGGGGCTGATTAGGTTCAACAGATATTATCCGATTTGGTCATCTTAGTGTGCAAGAGCCATACAGGAACGAGTCAGATAGGTAATGGATCGCTATGCAAATTCTCATGTTGGTTCTTTGATTGTTCAGCCAATCGCTGTTAACAAATGTAGGTGTTCCAAGATGTGAATCTCTTTGTTCTCGTTTTCTGAGGACAAGATGTTTACTATGTTCTTGACAAGAATCGATAAAGGATCGGCGAGTATCAGGGTCAAGGGACAGATAATGGATGTATCGGATCTGTGCCTTCTCTCATCGAAGGTCGGCTTCATTAGCGATTCCAAGTTCTCAAAGGATCGTGGAGCTAACCGGATTGGCACAGAGGCTGGATCCGACCACGAACTATGGATGTTTTGATCTGGTTTGAAGAATAAGAGTGTAAGCCTGCAATGTTCTAAAAGTCATAGACTCGTTTGTTTCTTCCACCACACCCGAGAGGACCCTTGGATATAATTCATTCGACTGTGGGGACTGCTCCATTGTGTCTATGATGGGTTCGACTATGTGGTTTTGTTGATCAATTTACCAAATATACGGGTGTATCCACTGAAGTTGAAGTCCGATGTGTTTGATGTTTTCAAGAGATTTAAAAGTCTAGTTGAATCTATTCTCTTCTAAGATTTGTGTCGAAACCGATGGAGGAAGAATTTAGCAAATTAAACAGCTTTTGGCAAATAGTGGTAACTCATAGAATAGCCATATACGCCACCTCAAAATGGAATGGTGAAAGAAAACATGTCACATACGAGTAGCTCGCAATGATGTTTCAAGCACATTTACCACAAATATTTTGGAGCGGGAGAAGGGATGTTGAACGACTCCTCGCTGCGGTGCAAAATCACCTTGAGGTTCTTTTCAGATGTCACAGATTTGATTTGCTAAGAGTTTTTGGTTGCCTTGCTATCCTGGTTGCGGCCATATGCTAGATCCAAGCTTCATCCAAGATCTCATCCTGTGTCTTCTGGCTATCCGCATCGTACAAAGGCTACTATGCTATGATCCTCTCACGGAAAATCTTACATCTCACGGCATGTTATTTTCTGAATCTCAATTTCCGTTGAAGGTCTTGTTAATTCATCTTCACTAACTTCTGTACACAATGGTTCTCGGGAAACTCCATCGTGTTTTAGCTGAAAATTCAGTTGTAAAGCATTCTTGTAATGGCTCTAATGGGCCTTCATCTCCACTTAATGAAAATACCCCATCCCCTCTTGGATCGCAGCATTGCCGATGGGCCCGAGTTGGGCTTTCAGCTGGATCTTCATCACCACTAATGAAAATACCCCATCCCCTCTTGGATCGCTAGCTATTGCTGATGGGCCTGAATTGGGCTTTCCGGATGAACCTCTACTACAAGAGATAGCCACGGATTCATTAGTTTTGCCTCAAACCATTTCTACCTCATGTGGAACTTCTTCTCCTACTGGATGTTCATTAGATAAATTTCCAACAACATGTCTGAGCTGCTATCACAATCATTTGGATACATCATTTCCTTTAGTCCCGGATTCTTTATTGGATCATACTTCTAGAGATTCTCCATCTACTCGAATTTCGCACCCTTACTTGACCATACCGGGATTTCCGCTGTTTCCAACAAACATCATATGGTTACACGGTCCAAAACTGGTTCCTTAAAATCCCGTCTTCCATTTAATCTACTAGCTTCTTGTGAGGATACAAGTATACCTACTACATATACTCAAGCTTGTCGTTTTGAACATTGGAGAAAAGCTATGCAAGAGGAAATTAATGCTTTAATTCAGAATGGCACTGGTCTTAGTTCCCTCTCATCAACATCAAAATGTAATTGGCTCTAAATGGGTCTTTCGCATTAAAAGGAAACCCGATGGATCTATAGAGCGTTACAAGGCACGTTGGAGCCAAAGGGTCATCGACGCCGGTTTGATTTGGTGATACATAGTCCCGTGTCAAACACACTACCATTCGTATCATAACCATGCTCCCAACAATTGGCCCATAGACAAAGATGTCTCCAATGCCCTTACATGGAGATCTTGAGGAAAATGTATGGAACAACCATCCGGTGGACCCTACACTACTCAGTGTGTCATCTCCGAAAGTCTATATGGATTAAAACAGGCACCAGAGCTGGTACACTAAGCACACCACACGGCATGGTAGGCGGACCGACACGCTGTAATTATACAAATCCGCACATGTATGTGTGATCATGTGGATGATACCGATCACGGCAATAGCTGGATGCTACGCCTCATTAAGACCGCCATGCGCATAAAGATTGGGAAATCCAACGGGAAAGCAGTCGCCGATGAGGGTATCTGTCTCAAAAGAAGTACACACCGATCTATTAGATCATGCTAAGATGAGCAATGCTAAGCCAAGCACCCGCCCGGCACCCCTGGATGGCAACATCCGATGGAACCGAAATCGCATGCGGGGAACAAAAGCCAACACACGCCCCGAACGGAGCGAGTCGGTGCGCCAGCACCCACGAACAGAGTGCGGCAAGCAAGGCAAAGAGGCACAAGAAGGGAGACAAAGAACGGCACGACGGACGGGGCCGGAGGAGAGCGACACCGGCAGGTGGCAAATCACGAGTCCAAGCAAAACAGCCCACGGCGAGCACGGAGACCGAACCAGGATCGATCTAAGGAGAAAGGGCCCCACGCCCGGATAGGGGATAACATGGGCACCATAGACTCAAACATAGCAGGACAAAGCAGTGAGATACTATTTGTCGGATCGGCCCGCAATGTGGACAGCACAATCAACGCGACGCACCAAGGGATGCGACGATGCCCGGGACAAGCACAACCCCGCCGCGAGGGGGGTGTGAGAGTAGTAGTTAGTTAGTTAGTTCGATTAGTTTTGTATAAATATACTATACTATACCTTTAATAAATGTGTGAAATACATTCACGGGGGGGGGGGGGGGGGGGGGATATACCCTTTGAATGGAAGGATGTGACATTATGCAAATGATTCCTTTTGGAAGAAGAGGGAATGGTTACACTTTTGATGTAGAGCGGAGTCAACTAAATAGAATGAGCCAAAGCTGGCAGCTCTCGCTCAAGTGCAAGAGGTTAACGATAAACCATTTGCCATTTTCCTGCGTTTGGTGAACTCTCAATGAGAAATTGGGTAAGTAATCTCCAATGCTTTCAAAGCACTGATGATACTGGGACTTGCTTTTGATAAGGGTAGTATTGTCTTTTCATTAATATAGTATCCATATATTGTTGTAAACAGAACAGAATTATCAATCGAATGATTAAATCTCAGATATGGTCTTTCAGATGGTATCCTGCTCATTTAGGGATGTAATCTCCTGTGTTCTTCTTGTGATTTCTTGAGGTTTTTGCAATTTCTGCATTCTTTCATGGCATTTTCTTCGTCTGTCTCTTTGTATCTGTTTCCTTCTACTCTCAATGTAACGAATTTTGTTACTCTTCGTCTCACTCCTGATAATTTTCTTCTTTAGGAAACTCAGCTTCTCTCGCTGATCAAAAGTCAGGATTTATTAGGTTTTGTGAATGGTGATTGTGTTGCTCCTACTGCGGTGCTCATGAATGATTCCGGTGTTGATGTCGCTAATCCGGCGTATCAAGCTTGGCTTCGAACTGTTCGGTTGGTCAAAGGTTGGATAACTGGTACACTTTCTAAGGGCTTGTTTGGTTCCATGAGTCTGGAGATTTCAAATATCTAGAAATTTCAAATCTATGGAGTCATAATTTATAAAATTAAATGTTTGGTTGTGGAATGAAATTTGTGGATTCATCCTAAAAAGCCTATTTGATTGACATGATTTTTGTGAATGTGCAAATGTATAGCTTTTTGAAATCTTTGGATTTCACTCCTTACCCATAAATCTATATATTCACGTTTTTGAATGTGCAAATGTATACATTTGATTGACAGTGTAAAAACGTGAATCTCTAGATTTCATGAATCTAGAGATTTTTACAACCAAACAGGTATAATTCTCAAATTCATGAATCCAGAGATTTGAAATCTCTGAATTCATATAACCAAACAAGCCCTAGCTAAAGGAATTTTAGCTCTTGCCGTTGGTGTTAAGTCTTCTGCAAAGCCCTATAAGGCTCTTACTGATACTTTCTCACAAACCTGTGAGGCGCGCGAATTTGAATTTCTTTCAAGATTACATTTCTTGAAAAAGAAAGATAGAGTATCTCTCAACGAATTATTGATTTCTTTCAGGAGTCTATGAGATCAGTTGAGTTTGATAGGTAAGCTAGTTCCTGATGATAGAAAAGTGTTTCTTCTTTTGAAAAATCTTGGTTCGGCTTATGATGCATTTGCTACTACTATGTTGAACCCTTCGATGCCGTCATATTCTGCTCTTATTCCTTTGCTACAATCTTGTGAGTTGCGCAGTTGAGGGAATTTCTTTGATGCTTCGAATCCAAGTTTTGCTTTCTATGGTGGTCAAAGTGCTCAGTGGCCCTTTTCTTGCGGTGGAGGTCGTTTTGGTTCCTCTTGCGTGGTTGTCATTTTTCTTCTAAGAATCGGGATTTTATTCCTGCTAAATTTGTTGTGACTGGAAAAGAGAATAAGTTTTATGGTGCTGGTTTTTTGAATGCTTCTCAGCCATAAATTCAATGTCAGATCTGTAAGAAATTTGGTCATGATGCTCTCAGGTGTTGGGGGAGGTATGATCATAGCTATCAGTCTGATGAAGTGCCTCAGGCTTTAGCTGCTATGCATTTGAATTCACAGGAGTCTACAAAGTGGTTCCCTGATTTTGGAGCTACGGATCCTGTTACAGCTGATCCTGGTAATCTATCTTCTCTTGTTCCCTTTCAAGGTTTTGGTTCTTTGATGGTTGGCAATGGGGATCATTTACTTATTACATATACTGGTTCTGGTTTTGTTAAATCTGGTTATTCTTCTTTGCCTTTACAAAATGTGCTTGTTGTTCTTGCTATCAAGAAAAATTCGTTGTTTGTGGCCAAATTAGCAAGAGATCTTGGTTGTTCTGTTGCGTTAACTGAGAATGGTTTTTCTGTTAAGGACCTTCGCAATCAGCAGGTTTTGGCATTGGGAAATAAGTGGGGTGATCTGTATGTTCTGGATGGTGCTGACAGTGTTTCTCTTGGTGGTGAAGTCTCCTATTCTTCTCGTTTTTGTGCTATTCCTGAGACTGTTTGGCACTAGAGATTAGGTCATCCATTTTCTAAGATAACTGCTTTTATGAAGAATAAGGGTTTGATTACCTGTTACTACTAAGTCTACTTCTATTTGTTCTAGTTGTCAGTATAGCAAGAGTTCTACATTTCCTTTTGTTATTGTTTGCAAAAAAAAATGATCACAAGTGCATAGTATCGTGTAGTTAACGGGTCGATCTTAGAGAGATATTTCTCTTAGAATTTAACCTCTTAATGGTAATGCAAGAATGCAATAATTCAAATTTGTTAACTAATTAATTAAACTAAATGAGCGGTCCTAATCCATACATCTAATGCAATTGAATTGAAACGAAAAATAAAGCATAACCAATGCATAAATAAAAGGCAGGAAAAAAATGCATAAAGTAAATAACAAAGCAATAAAAGGAAAAGGGACACCTTAACCAAAGAGAAGCACGACTGTAGGCATCTTTGATTAATGACCCAGGGAGAAAGGAAAATAATAAATAAATGCTAAAAATAAATCCTAAGTTAAGAATATGAAGAGGTAGACAGAAGTGGGAATAGAGGGGGGAGAGAAGATTATTGACGAAGGTTACTTGCATCTTTGAATCTCCAAAAACTTGAATGAATAATTCGAATCTCAACCAACCCTAACAACCAGATCTAGATAATCTAGATCTGCAATTGCTAGACATAGAGAAAAACGAATCCTCAAATTTGAAACTTGAACGTGAACTTAAAATTGAAATTGAAGTTGTATTGATAAAAAGAAAGGAAATACACTTGCATAAAATAAATTACAAAACTTCAATATTCCTTGCATTACATAGAAAATTAAAACTTAAACATTCGATCTATAAACTAGAATCCACAAAGTAATCAAAGAACTAGAGAAAACCTAAAACAAGCTAAAGAGAATAGAAGGGGCAAGACTTAAATAAACTAAAGAGACAATAAAGTGTCCTAGATCTAAGAAGGAAGGTAATATTTATAGGAGATGGAGAATGATTTACAAATAAAGAAATAAATAAAATAATAATAATAAAAAAGAATAAATAAGAGTGAAATAAAAATAAAAATAAAGAAAGGACCTCAATTCGTTAGAAATTCTAAGTATAAAGAGAGAGAGAGAGAGTAAGTGGAGAAAATAAATAAATAAACAAATAATAATAAAAAAAAAACATTACTTTGACTTAAACGTGGAGAATGTGGAGAAGAAAGAGAAAGAATATATATATGATGCTTTGCAAATTGCGGATTTATATTTACCCCCTCCAAATTTGGTGCGAATGGTACTAAAGAAAAAAGTTGCTACTAGGAATGCTCTTGCTACCTCTCTTGGTAGCCAATGGAACGAAATAGTCAACTCTTCTTGTTTTTATTTTTATTGGCTGTTAGTTCTAGATGTTTATAAGAATGATGATAAGCTTGTTCAGTTAGCAAAATATTAATGTCTCATAGTATACTAAACACACGGTCTTTCTTATATTTTTTTTTGTACAAGTTTTGTCTTATGTTTAAATTACACACAAAACTAGAATTCTAAGCAACAAATCCACGCATGATAGACCAAATCAACAACTTCTATTTTGTGAAAAACAATTTGATGTTATGTGTTTTTTATTGGTATTGCTCCATAGAGATTTTTTTTTCCTGAATTTTAATATTTTTATTTTGGCTTGGACATGTTATTATGTTTAAGTAATGCAGTGAAGTATTTCAACTGCTTTTGAAAATTTATCTTATTATTCTCACATTCTCCCTCTTTGTCTTGCCCACTTTCCTTTAACTTTTTCAAAATAATTACTTTCACGTTATGATAGATGAACTCTGATTTGGTGTAGTAATTTTTTTATTTTTTATTTTGTATCACGAATTTAGGTTTCTTTCCGACTTCACGAATCTCTGGCGAATGATTGCTTATTTTGACTTCACAAATCACAAATAGAAGAACTATTCTGTTACTCTTTTTTCCTCTCAGAAGGTATGAACATCATCTAATATTTGAATTTTAAGAGAATAATTTGATATTCTTACTTTTATTTACAGCTAAATATTTGTGCTAACACGATCTTAAAAATCTTGCACGAAGTATATGGTGATTGGATTTTTAAATCCATTCATTCTTGTCATTCATTTATGCAGGCATCTTGATAAGGTGCATTGTGGTAGGTTGAAATTCTTTCTCTGCTCACATATTAAGTATTGTATATGTGGACTAAACATCTGTTTAATTCTATTGAACGTTACAGTATCTGCCATCAATGATGGTGCAGACCTTGATGTTCTAGACCATTCTATACTAAGTTTTGTTTCGTACATGGTAATCTATATTTTGCTCTGGTTTGGAGTTATTCAGAAAAAATATTTGCATAACAATGGGTGAGTGGGCGAAAGAAATGATCCTTATTTGTTATGTAAATATGTATTGTGCACAGAAGATGTTTGGATATCCTTTGATGTGGTTCCACCTTACCTTGTTTGTCAAAAAAAAATTGATTTGATTCAATTAAAAAAAAACATTAGAATGAAAAAACATCATCTGTTGTTCACAACTCTCTGCTATGCATAGCAGTGTACATATATATCAAATGGATGGCTAAGAAAGCAAAGTAACCACAAGACTTTTAAGAATTTATTTTATTTTAAAATTTAGCTTTTAATTTCAGCTACCCATTTGGTATAAAAAAAGTGTACTGCTTTGTACATTAGAAGTTTTTTCCCCCCATTAGAATGACATAAATAAAATAACAACTTTATTGTTATTTAGGTTAAGCAACTCTTAAGAATAGAATAAACTTTTTTTTTTGAGGGGTGGTGGGGTAACGAATAGCCAATTTTTTTTCGTAATCAACGAATAGCCGATGTTATAAACATCAATTATTGATTTCAACATTTATCAAATAAAATGATACTTAGCATGATTGGTTTCCTATATACGTGCATTGCATACAGATATGTTAAAACAGTTGTGAGGCATGGTGAAGATTTATAGAATTCCAAAGTCTGAAGGCAACATTTTTTCTTGCCAATCATGAAACATATCAGATGAGCTTAGAGCTTGGTTGAATTTTGTTTGGAAACTCAATATTCTCCTGATATTTAAAATGCTTTTGTGTAGAGCTGTAAATAATGGACTGCCTACTTTTGGTTTGGTGATCTTCTGTATTGGAGAACTAGTCAGATCTCTTAAAATGATTTTAAACATGTCTACCTTCATGTGTCAAAACTTTTTAAGAGAGATAAGAATTATCAAATTAGATTCTATGTTACCATTACTTCTTGTTATATCTCGTGTGTAAAGAATCAAGTGGTACCAATGTTCAAAAGAACTTTCAAATGATCATGCCAATGAATATATAGGAGTTGTGTTTCAGTAGGGGTACTTCCCGAATCCTCATTGGTATAATTTTATTAATCATTGTCTTATGATTGCAGGTACCAAAGAGTTTAATAGGGAAAGAAAAGGTTAATTAGGGGAGAGAGGAAGATAGCATGTGAGGAGGGGAGTTCTACACTCAGATGATGTGGTTTTGGAGGCTTGGAAGAAGGGTGGACAGTGCTAAAGTGTTGGAATGTTTTGAATATTTTTGAACTGAATTAGATATGCTTGCTTTGTTGTTTTCTGTGCCTAGATGTCCTTGACTTGTTTATTATTTAAACATTCTTTTAGAACTGAACCAAGAATTATGATTTGTTGAATTGAATTCTCTTAAATTTAAGTATGTTTTGAGTAGAGCTCTAGTAGCTCTCTAACAGTTGAAGTTAAAGACAAGTTTTCCATTTTCAATTTGATGACACTATCAAATTTGAATCATATGTTGACATCATGTTTGAAAGGCTATTTACACTCACTTGTTCAAAATATAACACATTTGAACCGCCCATCTCTGCTGTTGGACATGTAAGTATTCTGAAATTGAAACTTTCTAAAGCATAAATAACTAAATTGTTCAATAAAAAAAATTCATATTAATCCTTATTGCAATTACTCTGGATGGCAGCATTAATCTATTTTCTAGCACCCAATTTCTAGCTAGAGTGTTCCAGCTGCACCAGCTTAAGTTCATCCAAAAATCACCATGACATGTTGAGGACATAATGACTGCAATTGTAAAAAACCCATGTAATCTAGCTACTTGGCACCAAAAGACAGGGGCAGTCAACCAATTGCAATATTGGATATAAAAATTCAATATTTGTGCTTAGTTAATCCTTCCTCACCTTTGTTATTGTATTCAACTCTCTTTGTTAATTTTTTGGAGAGAAAGAAAAACATTTCAAATTATTATCCCCAGGTCTCAACTAGAATATTGAATTTGAAAATGAATTTTCCAATATTCAGTTAAAAATCAATTTAGAGACTGTAGAAGGCAATGCTTTATCTTTCCTTTAACTGGGATGCATACCATTCTCCCTAGAAAATTATCGCTTATTTTCTTGCATTTGTCTTTATTTTATTGCATATCAAGATATTTGAAAAAATAATTTCCGAGATCTCACTCTCTTAATCCTTCATGTAAGGTCACGTGCATTTGCATGTGTATAAGTTTGCTAGTATATATATCTATTTTGTTAACAAAAATATAAGTGGGTTGGTTATTAAGAAAATAAGAAAATAAATAAAATAAAAAGTGGGGAGAGAGAGAGAGAAAATAATTAGGAAAGGAAATAAAATAAAATCTTCTATAAAATCTAACAAAAAAAATAGAAAATCCTAATCTTTGACTCTTGTGGGCCCATACATTTTTCAATTACAATAAAGAAAAATAAAATAAAAATCCTTATTTAATCTCAGCCGTAGTTCAAAATTGGCTCATTTATTTCTAAAATATTTTGGAGTTGGCCCATAATTGCATCTCTAGCCCATCATGCTCCAAATCAAACCCATTCCTATAGCTACATCCTCCTTTTTTGGTAAATCCGAATTTGACCCTTAAGGAGCCTAAATCACAAGCACAAACCAAAACCCTAGAATTTTAAATGATTCAATAACCACATCATCTTCTTCAAATAGATCAATCCTTTATTCAGATGCAAGGATCCGTTTTTGGATATGATCCAATCAAGATCACTGATGGAGGAATAGAACTATCACAAATAACTTACTACAGAATTAAGGAGGATGGACTCACACTATTTAAGAGAAAAAGAAAGGATATAGAGAGTGTGACATCAACATACCTCCGAAAGATTCGCTAAATTGACGAGGGATTAGATCTTCCTTGCAAACCACGCTTCCTTCACCTTCCCGCACGTGTTCTCTGACTCCTAACCGTCCACACCAGTAATCCTGAATATAATAATGAGAGAAAATGTCAATGTTACTTATTTATAGTGGACTGGAGTTAATTAGGGTTTAATTCCCGCAAGCAGACTTGGGCGGTCGCTTGAGGCGGTTGGTTGATCAATCAACCGCCTTAAGCAACCGCCCCCTAGTACTTTACAGTACTTGGGTGCTTTGCTCAGCCGGTTGATCCCCAACTTAAACCTAACCCCAACCAACATGTGGGGGTGTCTTTACCTTGATCTCGAAAATCTTTAATCTCAACTTGACTCTGACTAGTGGTCCACTTTCCCAGTCCATTAGGGTTTTCAAATGATCTTCTTCAGATTCTCAAAATGGTAGGTTTTTCATTAGTAGAATCCAGATCCATGGATTCAGGGTATGGATCATGGACTTCAATCCGGATACCCCATAGTTCATTTTGGTTGAGTCTTCGGGTACTCTGACCTACAACATGAATCCCAGGTTAGAAATACGAGGTTTGCTACATTCAGGGCTTTGATAAGCAGCTGTAACTTCAACAAAACCATATTTTCCTAAGTTTGTCATATATTTTGCTTATGTTACTGTTAATGCAGTTACTTACAACTACATCAATCAGCTTGCAATTTGCAGCTATTGGAATTTCAATGGTTAAAGCCTTGACTCATGATCCATACCCAAAGATGATTGCTGCTACTCTCTGTGTACATACATAATCATTATTCAAAAACTACATAGACATTACAGTACAACACATTATACAAACTATAGAGATTGCATATTCAATGGCTTTGGACCAAATTCAGGTTTCTTATAGTAACTTTATTCACCTCAAGTAATAACTACTCCTATTAATTTATAGAATATGAAGATAATAGATTATGTGAGTTTTCTTTTTTGCCCTCCAGATAGTTACAGGGAACTTAAAAAATAAAATAGAAGAGTAAACAGAAGGAATAAACATTTGGCCATGTCTTATGTGCAAATTATATAAAATATGACAGTAGTAAAACTGTAAAAGTACTAATTATGAACAATTGAAATGGCAATGAAAATCAAACAGTTGGGCCACCAAGTATGCAGGTCGTAGAGGTGAATCACATGATTCATACCTTTCCTCCCTTTCTTGAAACTGGACTAAAGCATGCCAACACAGACAAGGTGTAGCATGCCAACAAGTGGAAAGCATACTCTATAACTTCTCTTCCAATTTCCCCTCCAAACCCCTCCCCCAAGAAAAAGAAAAGAAAAAAAAAAATTACACCCCAAAAAAAAAAAATGAAGAGAAATACAATGCATATTAATTGCCATTTAATATGTGTATTTGAATGTATAATAGAAAAAAGGGTAATTTTCATCTGGACCCCCTGAGGTTTGGTACATGTCACTTTTAGTCCAGTTTAAGTTTCCTTTTGCATATGGCTCCCCTGTGGTTTTAAAAAAATGATTAAATAAGGACAAGCATAACAGAAACCGTTAGTTTCATAAATTTTGTGACGAAAATACCCTTGTATCCTTTTGAATTTTATTTACTTATTTTTTATTTTAATCTACTAAATAAATACTAATACTAAAATGAAAAGCCTTACCAGAGTATTTCCCTCGCAAAAATATTAGAGTTTGAACAAAACGGAATATGAACAGTTGCTTCTGCAACGAAGGAAGAAGACCAACAGTCTGCTTCAATTCCATCACTGGGTGTCGACGCTCAACCCTGTTTTTATCTTCCTTCTAAAATCTCAGTTCTTTGTTTTTTTTTTTAGTATTCTTATTGTGTGAACTGTTTGTTCTGCAAGTTCACAACCGAAGGAAGAAGACGGACAGTCTGCTTCTTCAAATCCATCACTGGGTGTTGACCCTCAATATAGGTTTTTATCTTCCTTCTAAATCCTTTGGTCAGTTCTTGTTTTTTTTTTATTCTTATTTTGTGAATGGTTGTTATGCAAGTTTACAACCGAAGGAAGAAGACGGACAGTCTGCTTCTTCAAATCCATCACTGGGTGTCGACGCTCAACCTCAACCCTCAGTATAGATTTTTATCTTCCTTTTAAATCCTTTGTTCGGTTCTTGTTTTTTTTATTCTTATTTTGTGAATTGTTGTTCTGCAAGTTTACAATCGAAGGAAGAAGACGGACAGTGTGCTTCTTCAAATCCATCACTTGGGTTATTCCTCTTTGTTCGTATCTCAACCTTCAATATAGGTTTTGATTTTTTTTATTCTTATTTTATTATGCCGATTGGTTATTTCTCACTGTTCGTATCTCCTTCTCCAATTTCTGCTTGAAATTGAATTATAGATTGTGGATAGAAGTTGGGTTAGTCAGGAAAATTACCATAGTCACATTTTATCAAAGTGCAATCTGTATGGACCTTAAGATCATGCTGAAATTTGCAGCAGAACAAAATAATTACTTGCTCCTCTTGATCTATTTCTTAACAAATTAATGGCGAGTTATAGAAAAGAACAAAAAAAGTAGTGCCTCCTCTAAAGTTACTGCTATTAGGCTTGTCCTATCGTGTTTCATGTCCTGATTTTAATCTGAACGCTCCACAAAAAGCACAATTAGGAAGAAGGGAAATTATGTGTTGTTGCCATACCCCACTTGAGCAGTGACTTCTTAGGACGAAATTATATGCTTATTCTTTTCAGTTTTACATTAAGCAAGGTAATGCATTGCTACTTAGACAAAAAGTTAAGACAATGAATAGGTGGTGTATATGTAAGTCTATATCTTCTTGTTGTTCTTTTGTTATTGTTTAATCAAGGTTATTGTAATTGTATTTGAACTTTATAAAGACAAGCGTTCCTGTGTAGATAAAAGTCAAATTTGAGACCCACAAATTCAAGCATTATATTATGTTGTACAATCAATGAGCCTATGGTACCCTTTTTTAGAACAGGCTTCTTGACTATGTTGTTAAGTATCTCATCTTTTTTAGAATAGCTAGGCTTCTTGGTCGTGCAACATAATGTAATACTCTTGGTACTGGCCATTTATTATTGAAACTAACCTTCCACTCTCGTTGTTTATATTGTCTTGTAGGAGGTTCACATATCATCATGGATCTTAATGTTTGCAAACTGGTCTACCAATATGTCAGCAACAGTGAAGAGAGATTAGTTGATGTGGACTTGTTTAGTTATCTAGAGATGCTTGGTGACATTTACAATCCAGTTTTGAGTTACATACCTATTAGAAGATCTGTGACATTTTGTGTAAAATATGTAACACCAGGTAAAACTGAAGACATAGATGTGAAGTCAGATGAGGATCTCCTAAAGATGTTTGATGTGATGAAGGATCAGGAGTACATCAACATGTATATTTACAATGTGCAAATGACTGATCTAGTTGATGTAACTTATGTGAACGGACACGATCTATCAGTGCTTGGTGGTGATACTGTTTCAAATAGACCAGTTGTTGAAAAGCCTTTAATATCTCTTGGTAGTGCATCTACTATAGTTGCTTCTGAAATTGCATCCCGATCAAGCGAAGAGCCTACCAAGATGATTACCACCACAGAATGGTTGGAACTGCAAGATCCAAGTGATTCATCAGATGATTGGCAAGCTGGAGACAGTGATGAATTAATTGAGGAGGATGACATTAATGATGAAGATGTTGATGATGAAGTCGAGAAGGCTGCAGAAAATGAGGATAACATAGAGGATGAATATTCTGAATGTGAACCTGATGGGCCAGATGACATGATAGCCAAGGGAATGAATAGTAACCCAAAAATTGAATTAGTAGTTGGGCAATATTTTGATAATGTAAATCATTTCAGACAAGTGTTGAAAGACTATCAAGTCCAAGAAGGCTTTATTGCAATGATGAAGAAGAATGAAAAAAATAGAGTTACTGCAATATGTGAGGAGCCTGGATGTGCATGGAGGATCCATGCTTCTCCATTGGCCAGAGATGGAATTACTTATGAGATAAAGACAATCAATGACAATCACACATGCCAAAGAGGAGATGCTGGAAAAACTATCACTGCAAGTTGGATAGTGAGTAAGATTGGGTCCAAGATCAAGGCAGACCCAAAAATGAGTGTAGAGACAATGAGACAGATATTAAAAGAACAATATAATGTTGAGACAAGTGATATGAGACTTTATAGGGCAAGGAGAAAAGCAATAAGTGAAGTTGATGGCACCCATTTAAAGTCATATTATAAGTTGGCGAATTATGGGAAATTGATAAAGGAGAAGAACAAGGGTAATGCATTTTTGATTCAGTAGCAGAACGGGGATACATCAGGACAAGAGGTGAATGGAGTGGTGGTCGTAAATCCACAATTTAAAAGACTCTTCATGTGTTTTGATGCTTGCAGGAATGGATTTGTGAGGGGTTGCAGGCCATTTATTGGCCTAGATGGTTGTCATTTGAAGGGATATTGTGGTGGTGTTTTAGTTTCTGCAGTGTCAGTGGATGGAAATAATGGGATGTTTCCAATTGCCTATGGTGTTGTCGAATCTGAAGGCAAGGATAGTTGGTTGTTCTTCCTTTATCACTTAAAGCAATCAATTGAGACATGCATGGAGACAACTAAAGCCCCTTATGTTCCAATAACCTTTATGACAGACAAGCAAAAGGTATGTCAGTAATCCCATTATTTTGGTTTTGTTTTAATCAACTATATAATGTTGTCATCTAAAGATTATGTTTAATTACTTTATTTGTAGGGTCTTATTGAAGCAATCTCAACCATTTTCCCTGAGGCAAATCACAGACATTGTTCAAGGCACCTATACAATAATTTCAAGAAATTATTTGGCAATGGGCCTGCATTGAGGAAGTCATTTTGGGCTGCCACTAGAGCTTATAATGTGCTTGACTTTGAGAAAGCTATGGAAGGAATGAAAAAGGAAAAGAAGGTTGCATATGATTGGTTAATGAAGACCCCTGTTTCAATGTGGAGCAGACATGCATTTGATCATAGGTCCAAGAGTGATCACATCACTAACAATGTAAGTGAGTCATTCAACCACTGGGTAGGAAGTTGTAGAGAAAAGCCAATCCTAACATTAGTTGATCAAATTAGAATCAAGATAATGGGGAGGTTGCAAAAAAGGTTGACAAAGGGGTGTAACTTTATTGAATCAATCGCTCCAAGGATCAGGAGAAGACTTGATGAGCAACAGAAAGGGGCTAGGTATTGTAGCCCAATTTCAGCCGGGAACAATATGTATGAGGTACAAGATAGCTTTAGGCGGTATGTGGTGGACATAGGTAATTTGTCATGTGACTGTGGTGTATATGTTGCGTCAGGGTTGCCATGCAGACATGTGGGAGCATGCCTTAGGTATACGAGAATACCTATGCCTGTAAAGGAGTATGTTGATCATTACTTTAGTAGAGAGAGATACATTCTAACATATCATGAAATGATTGATCCTATGCCTGATCCTAGCTCCATAGAAGATGTGGAACTCCTTCCTCCATTTATCAAGAGGCCGACTGGTAGACCACATAAGTCAAGGAAGAGAGAACCCGATGAGCCCCTAAAGGAAAATATTAGGAAGAGGTCTAGCACCATTAGATGCGGCAAATGCAAGGCATTTAATCATAATAGGAGATCCTGCAAAGGTGGTCCAATTAAAGAGAAGCTGACATCTTCTAGCAAATCTACTAGCGAGACGAGATGTGTGAAGGTAATGTTTTGACAACATCTTTATTTCTTCAAATATCTAAATAGACCTAAAACATTTTTAAGCTTATTTTCATGCTACATTATTCAGTTTAAACCATTCAAATGCCTACAATATCTTTATTCTTTGATTTTTATGGAATTTTAGAGGAAGCAAATCACTGATTCCCAAGATGAGTCAAGTTCCCAAAGGATAACTAGGTTGTCTCAACAATCTTCTACATATGCATTGGCAACGGATCAAGAAAAAATTCTCCATAAAAGATCTATCAAGAATGCTAAAGAAAGGGCAAGGGTAGCTTCAAAAGCTAGCAGAGCTATCCAATAAGAAGGTCAGTTCCCAACTTTTTAGTTATATATTACATTCTATCAATGAGCTATCAACTAATGTTGTTTCTCACTACTATGTATTTGTAGGTCAAAGTTGCTTTGGAGCTGAAAGGACTGGATCTAGAAGGGTTGTCCATCTACAAGTGGTTGGAGTGAAGATGAATTTGCAGATGGGAGTTGCCATGGAGAATTTAGGAATGTTGTAGTTGGTGAATTTAAATGTTTCAAAACTTTTTTGTCTTTTTGTTCTGTTTTGTGCTTTTCCAAAGTGTCTTTGTTTTAGTGTTGGCACAATGTGGTTGGTTTGTAATATCATGGATTGCATTAGGCATTAAGTTGGTAAACCAATGAGAGTTGCTGATAGAGAATCATACATTAAACCAATGTTGATGGACTTCTTCCTTTAGTTGTGTTCATTCCCATGAATTTAGAAAGCCTATTTCAATTTGGTTCCTTTATTATTCCAGTTTCCTGATTAGTTTAACATAGCTTATCAATTCAATGTTGATTTATCCTTTACTTTTTCATCTTAAGTTAGTTTTTGTGAACTTGGTATGGGGTTAGTTGAGTTAATATTATGATTTGTTAGTCCTTTTATGAAGAACAGAGAAGGGTAGTAAAGAATTATCCACCTTCCAGTTGGTTTCAGTTTTATCTGTTTCTATTCTGTTTGTTAGGTTTTTCACCTCATCTTGTGTTAGGATATTAAGCTTCTATCAATTAGTGTTCAACTGCTGCAAATCAGATTTAAGAAAGAATTGAATTAGATCTCAGTTTTCCACAGCAACAGGATGTGAATTTAGTTCATTTCCTTTCGTCCATCTCTTAAACAGTTAAAATGGAGTTAGAAATGCATTAGCATTGGTGATTAGCTAGTCAGGTTACTTTACTTATTTCAGCTTTTACCTTACTTTCAAATTCTGCATGGTCATATCTGCCCCATGTATGGCCTCTTATAGTCTCCTTCAAATTTAGAGGATTAAAAGTAGAGAGATGATTTCCCAACCATCCCAGGTACTGACATCATTAACAACAACAAATATAATACATGTCCCACAATAGTAAGAGGTTTCTTGGGATGCGCCTGAATCCTACCATTTATAAGCTCAATAAGGAGATTGCTTGATAGTTCTTCTCCAGTTATGTAGACCCTAGTGGGTACATAACCACATTTGTATTATTTCCACATCACAATTTTCCAAGCTTTCTTTTGTATTACTTACTGAGACAGTATAAAATCAGCTATGACTACTTGCTTTGGGTAAATGCAAGCGAATTCATAGTTCATTTCCATGTCAAGTGTGGATCTATTGACCCTTTTTAAATGCAATAGATTGATACATTTGATTAGATATTATAACCTAATTGCTTGCCAGGGAATTTCTGACCATGATTCCTCTTGATCTCTCCTTGGTTTCAGACAAAAGACAGCATATTTTAGCTCACAATTTTAAAACATTCTTATGTTTTCTTGACAACTTTGATACTAGATTCAGTGAGAGCAGTAACAAATTTCTTCTCTACTCTTTACTCTCTGTTATCTATTTCTCTCATTATCTCTCATTTCTTCTGTTATCAAAACATGATTATATCTTCTCATACATTAAGGATCTAGCCTCTTTCATAATCATCTTCCTCTTCTGTTACACAGCAGCGGTCTCGAGGGGGACTAGATTCACGTGCTTCAGGGACACCGATGAGCTCAACTTCATTACGGAACTCGCATCCCCTTGAAAATATGATTCTATGATTTTCTTCACAAAGCAACAGGAGTACCATCTCGATAAGGTCCCTCTATACACAACTCCACGTCCACCTTTCCCAATCAAATTCTTCTCTGAAAAATAATTAGTTGCCTTCTCAAGATCAGCAACGCAATCTCGGTTTCGCTCCCAACTTCTCCACATCACACCCAACAGGCTTACCTTTCCTAAAGCAATGCCACCAAACATATAAATCAGAATAGCCAAACCAGCACCAGTCAAAGCAGGTACGAGAGCTGAGTTGCTGCTGCTGCTTCCATCCATTGTAGAATTGATTGGGAGCCCAAAAATGCAGGAAGCTGTGCTGACGATCTCCGGCCCAAATTGATTGACAATTCCACCGGCTTAGAGGATTGTGGAGTACAAGCAATTAGTGGCATGAGATATATTGTCGTCGAGAGCAATTAAATTGGTTTGAACCTTTTGACCTGTGGCAACGCAGGGATCACAGGTAGTACCAGAGAAATCAGAAGAACACCTAGAGTTTAAAGGAGTAGTATGACCTAACTTGTCAATCCAGTTTTGCTTGGTTTGAATTCCTGCACACATAGTGGAACTGATAACAAAGCGGCTAGGGTTAGTGAAGCAGGATGAAACAAGGTTCGAAGGGAGAGAAAGGGAATCGAGTCTAGATTGGAAGGCATCCAAACAAACTGTGGAGGTGTTGACATCTAGGAACTGGAAGAGGGAGGTGTCTTTGAGACGCTGAGAAAAAGCAATTCCATAGAGGTTGAGATGGGTTTGCCAGCAATCGCTTGTTGTTCCATTTTGGCTCATCTTTTGCTGGTAATTACTCCTGCAAGAAGAATCATCCCAAGAGATCGTCTACACATAGCTAAGATCAAGCGGACATGTAGAGGTATTGGAATCGACTGCAGCTGCAGCTGAGAGAAACAAAAACAGTAACTCTAAGAGCAAGAACCCAGATTGAAGCTTCATCTCTCTATGTGACTGTAAACCTCTCTGTGTTGGAGATTTACAGGGTTATCTATTTTCTTCTTCATCGGCTTCAGGTGGATCTGTGGAAGAGAATCATAGTTTGTTAATGTCAAGAGGAAGCTTGGGCTGATCCTTCCTTCAATCGCGTGAAATCGAGTGATGGTGACGTGAACCTTAAAGCCCTAACAGAACCAAGAAGCTCGATGCTAGTCGTTGTTTAAACCTTGCTTGCGTCGCCGTCTATAAATTCTTAGTTGGAAGACCAAAACAGGGTGCAAAAATCCAAAATTGGAGAAGGAGATACAGAGAGGAAGAACCGGCTCAAGTGATAGATTTGAAGAAGCAGACTGTTCGTCTTCTTCCTTCGGTTGTGAACTTGCAGAGCAACCATCCCCTTTTTGTTTTCAAACTCCATTGTTTTTGCCTTTGTATAGTTTCATAAGCTTTTAATATATTTATTTATTATTATTTATTTTAGCATCTATTTAGTAGATTAAAATAAAAAATAAGTAAATAAAATTCAAAAGGATACAAGGGTATTTTCGTCACAAAATTTATGAAACTAACGGTTTCTGTTATGCTTGTCCTTATTAAACATTTTTTAAAACCACAGGGGAACCATATGCAAAAGTAAACTTAAACTGAACTAAAAGTGACATGGACCAAACCTCGGGGGTCCAAGATGAAAATTACCCTAGAAAAAATGAACTTTTCCTGTATATTAACCATATACTTGTTGTCGTACTCGACTTCGAAACCAACCCATATTTATTTCCTTAATAATTGGCGTATTAATTATCACGCTAATTGGTTTTATGCTTAATTAAAAATTTAAAAAAAAAAAAAAAAAATAAAAAAATAAAAACCAAACAGTTCATGAAAAATCATTAGTCCTTATAGTATTCACAAAACCATCATTTCCCTTGTTTTCCTTTTTCTCTTAATGTTTGTTCTTCATTCATCAGACTTGCAACTTGCTCTTCATTAACCGTCTTCTTTATTGGACAAGTCAATCTATCAATAAATTACTTATTTCCTTTTTCATAAGATGTTTGAAGTTGAAAAACAAGAAATTAAAAAAAGGCATGCAAAACAAGATTTGGTTCTAACTTTTTTTATGCTTCAAATCCATTTATAATATTTATAATGTTGAAGATGGCCTAAGAGAAATGTTGGTATCATCAAAATGGAGGATCAACAGGCATTTTAAGTTTCAATTGGGTGCAATGGTCACTAAAATAATTCAAAATTCATCATTTAGGGAAAATAGAAGGGATGTATAGTCAATTTTAGAACCCTTGATCATCCTTTGGTTGGTTGATGGTTATGGAGCAACAAATCTATTTATATATGAGGATATGCAAAGGGCAAGGAACATTATCATTTTCGAGAAAACCCCATCAATGTACAAGAAGATATTGAAATTATTTGATAGTAGAAAAGAGATAAACACAATACATCATATGTACAAATGATTTTGTTTTTGTTTTTGTTTTTGTTTTTGTTTTTGTTTTTGTGGATTTAATGAGTTGCAAGACAATCTTTGTACAATGTGTCGGTGATAAATTGCCCTGTCGCTGGGAGGCAACACGATTCCCCCTAGCGACACGATTTTTTCAAAAGATCAACGATATGTCATGTCGACAATATATCGTCGATTTTCGACCGTTGGTGATGGCGATATATCGTCTAATGTCGTCGATTAAATGGAAATTCGGTAGAATTTTCGACCAAATTTCTCTCTCCTCTCCAAACTCTCTAGAGCCTCTCTCTTATTTCTTGCACTTTTCACCATATTTTGATCCGATCTTCGACATTTACAAGAAATCATTCACGTTGTAAACTTTAGATGATTTGGTTTATATGACTTTTCAGACTTTTAGTTTCATGGCTTTCGCCCGCATACAATCAGACATGTGTCGGTTAAGACCATTAGTTTAGGTGATATTTTAGATCAAAATAACACTCCCAATGTATTTATTGATCTCAAATTAGGCTTTAGTCAAAAATTAGGCAAAAGTGACCCCAAATGCACCTCGAAATAGAGGGTCAATTTTTCATTAAACCCCCTCAAAAAGTCGCCCGAAATATCGGTTGTTATATATATACAAGAGATCCAAAGGATTAAAAAACTCTGAATTTAATTACAAAAAATTAGTTCACTATTATTATTATTATTATAATTATTATTTTGGGAACTCAGGTTCAACTGAGCCAGCGTAAGTGCTCTTGATTTTTACAAAGACTAAACTCCCTCTCCTACCCTATATTTTTGCTCCGTACTTATTTAAATAAATCATATTAAAACATGTAAAGTACAATTGCCATACATGAGTTAATGGCCCGAATTATTAAAAACGTACTACTTGTTGTATGTATTCGTACCTGAATTATTGTCATATCCGAACTTACTAACTATGAATTGGACATGAAGATGGGCCAGACCCAAGAAGAAGAAGAATGAGCGGGGCAGAGAGGAGGGGTTAGAATCTTATTGTGTTCTTATCATCCTTTATGTGTTGATTGATACTTGTTAGAAGGATCACTTCAACAATTTTCTCCAATCACTCTCTTTTAGATTGCTTTGTTTCTCAATCTTTATTAAAATGATCTAAACCTATGAGATGCCAAAAATCAGAGGAAAAGGATAAATCAAGACATGAGCAAACCATGTCTATTTGCTTTTATTCCTTCACCCATTGGATAAATTGAATACATTATGCAAGAAAATAAGAGATGGGAGGGCTAGGCTTTCGGGATATTTTATGTTTCAACAAGGCCTTGCTAGTGAAAAAATGTTGGAGACTCTTAACTAATCCAGATTGTCTATGGCCAGGTCTTCACTCACAAGTACCTTAACCATAGATCTTTATTTGAGGTTTCTGCTACAAGCTCTTGCTCTTGGGGTTGGAAGAGTCTTTTATAAGGGAGGGACCTTTTAGCTCATGGAATTATTAAGCATATTAGAAATGGCCAGCAAACATCCATTTATGGAGACTGGTTACCCTATAAAGGGATAAGCAGTCCTCCAACCCCGGCCCCAAGGCCCATCTCGAGTGTATGACCTCATCCTATAGCAACAGCAAAATGGAACAAACCACTAATTGAATCCTTATTCACACATCAAGAAAGTGAGGCCATTTTAGCTCTTCTCATCTTATCACCTGACACTAGAGACACTTGCAAATGGGGCCAAACAAATCATGGAAACTTTTCTGTTAAAACAACCTACTAGATCTCTTTGTCTTTCACACTCTGATTGCCATGGTAATATACCCTCCTCTTCTTTCTCACCCAGGGATTGACAGTTAATTTGGCACTTACCAACCATTCCAAAGATTAGGCCTTTTATATGGCGCCTGGCCCATCAAGCTATGGCTGTAGGAGACTCCCTCTTTCACAGAAATGCAATTTCTTGTCCATAATGTCTGATTTGTGCAGAAGAAAGTGAAACGTGCTAGAAATAATTTCTTATTTCAAGGCTTGCAGATACATGCTCAACAGATTTTGGCTCGCACTCATGTACTTGTAAACTCATTAATGTCCATTTCGACTGTCCAAAATGAACGACAAGTTCAAATCCCTTGCTATACATCATACTAATACTCTTTTCTCATGGTTATCACCTTTCTACAGATGGCTCATGGGACAAATTTTCTGGACAACGAGGCTGAGGCAGCATACTCTTTGATGATCATGGAACTTTTCTGGGTGCTACAGCAGTGCATTGTAGAGGCTCATCTGCCTTGGCGATGGAAATGGAGGCAATACGCGATGGGAAGCAATTGGCTTCATCAATGAACATCACAGCTTTGATGTATCTTTTCTGGTTCACTAACTGCTATTGCAGGTTTAAATGGCAATGCTAATACCTTGGATTGGTTAAGCATTGGGATCCTACGTGGGATCCACAAACTTAGCTCAAACTCATGCCCTGCTCTCAACTTACTATTCCCTGCATTATCGTTTGCTTTTCCTTTGTCTATTTCCATATATTTTTTTACAATATCAAAAGAAGCAGAAAAAAAAAGATGCTTGATTTGAATTTTTTTCCCTTTAAAAATAGTAATAATGACATGTGATGCTAATTCAATTTGTGTTATCCCTTGCCTTGGTGGGAGATTCGTTGAATCTAATGATGAATCAAATTGTATTATTGGTGATAGAAAATGTAGGTCAAATCTCATGCCATTTTGCACTAATTGTCCTTAAAAACCATAGTTTCCTTGGATAGTGAATTAGGACAATAATGCTTTTTTTAGGGATAAAGAGAGAGAATTGAGTTTCTAAGAAAATATATATAGCATTAATTTTTATGAATAATTGTGCACTCTCCTACTCTACTCTGGTCTCTCAAGCTCTCTAAAGTTATGTTTAGATTCGTAGTAGAACTTTTAAAATAGAATGAAAAACACTTAAAAGAAAAAATGATCACACAAGAAAAGCTAAGGAAAACAACTTCCTGCATTTTTATCTTTCTTGACTGATGATTTAAACATGAATCAAGCTACAGCTGTGATGTCTGCCTTATTTTTTTTCATCTGGGCACACTTAAACTCTGAAACATTCTACCATAGTCTCTCAGAAAGCTATTTTCAATACTTTTCTTTAACTTCCTTCCAAACAAGAAGTGTTCATGTCTAAATGACATAACGTCCAAGAGATGCCAAAATACAATATCAAGACATAAAATAGTTTTATCGATTTGCTTTTGGAGACATTTATGTTTTGCGAATTTGCTTATGACACGGAAGTTGGCTACGTTCCGTCAGTCTGAGCATTAAGGTCTTCTCTTTTTTTCCGTTTTTTTGGGTTCAAGCCTTAGGCTCTCAAATCTCAACTCACAATTATTTGTACTATTGATTTGATTAAGCCTAAAGCAGCTTTTGTCACGTCCATTTCTGCTTTAATAATTGATTGGGTGAATGAATTATTTTTGATATTAACATTTACTTTAAAAATGATAGTACGGTGGAATAAATATCTACAATTCAATCATACAACCCTAGTTAAACAAGCACTGCTCCAATGCATTGGTAGGAAACTTCAAGAAATAAACATGGTAATGATGGTGGACGTTAGACAAAGGCACACCAGTTAATGTTGTCTCAAGGACGAACATAGATGACCATAGAAGCTCAATAGAGACAAAACTGAATTACTATCAATCTCGTGAGGTTGCCAATTGGCTCAGTTGGTAAAAGATCGACTTTTTGTTTTATGGTATGAGGTTAATGATTTCTTTGGATCCTCTATCCACAAGGAATAGGGGATTCTATTTCTGTCACGCCCGTATATCATTTATTGAAGAAGTATACATACCTCAGTTGGTAAGAGGGGATTCTATTTCAATTGTAAATTTCACTTTTATTATTTTAATTTTTTTTCATAAAATCTCAACTTTTTTTTTGAGAGATTTAAAAATTAGATGAAGTTAAAAAAGTGGGTATATCACATCAGCAAGCAAACATATTTCTTTAATTTAAAAAAAATTGTCTACTTTATTAAACAAAACAAGCCTTCTACTCAAAAAAAAAAAAAGTTTACTTCCTCAAACTTTTTCTCACTCTTATTTTTTTCTTTCCTTCCACTCATTTCAGATTCTGCAAATAAACTCTGCCTGAGTGGTAGGGAAATGCAAGAAAGCACAATCAATCCCATCCAGATTGTGTGAGAAAATCCCAACTCAAATTTCGTTGCATCTTTTCCTTTTTGGAAGAAAGGTTAAATCCAATTTCTTTTCATCTTCTTTCTTAACCTAGGATGCCTGTCTAAGAAACCATGCTTATCGCATTCACATGAAGCAGCAGGTGCAATTTTCAGATAACTGATTGCATGAGAAGACCCCAGGCCACAACTCACAGGTTGAGCTTAGCCAACAAAGCCATCTGTCTTTTTCTTTTTTTGGGTAACCCGACAATGTCATCTGTACAAACGTCATCTATGAGACTTTTGCTGCTTTTCTTTATTTCTCCAAAATATCTCTACTTTCAAACTTAGGGTTTTTCTTTCCTTTCTCTTTTTCTTGCTTCAGGGTAGTCCTTACTTTTCAATAAATTCAATTGATTTATAATAATTTAGAATAAGTGGTGGTTAAGAGATCCATAAATGATGAGTCATACGGTTGCCGCCGGTTAACTACAACTGCAACTATTACAGGTGATTAAAGTAGCAGAAAACAAATAAATTAGAATTTAACCCAAAAAAAACAGATAAAAGAAACTGATGTAATGCCTAATGTCATAAATTCTATTAAATCCTAACCACTAAAACACCATATGTATATATAATATACTTAATATGGAATTTTAAGATGTTTGAGATGTTTTATTTGTTGAGGATAAATGATTGTGCTTCCTTCATAGCTTGAGTAGGTATGTACTTTCGCTTAATGCTTCCCCACCATATAGTAGAGATGGTGTCGACTAATATTTATAAATGAATTAGAAGTGAGAATCCAATGGATCTCTCGTAAGCTCTACTCTTATTATTTTGTGGAGAAGTATCATGGAAATGCATATCTCTTCTTTGATGGAAAGGTGATTTAAATTTTATCACATATTTAAGAAAGAAATCCAATTTTGAGCACTACCAAGATAGATCAAAGATCAACTCCTTTCTTACATGACGGCAACTAGATGGGAAAGGGTAATGTATAGAACAAGAAGTCCGAAAGAGAGATTTTGTTTCAGTTCTGCGTAATTATTGCATATGAGGATCAGCCTGAAAAGTGCAGTGGACGGATGGAAATCTTGGCCAAGAATTGAAACACAAGAGGTGAGAGCGGGAAGAGAGGTGTCAATCACTTTCTGCAAAACAGTACTGATGACTTTTAATAATGGTCTTCCCTGTACATTTTACATTTACAACCTCATGAAGCCATCACAACCCCAATAATTCCACGAACTTCAAATTGCATCCACAAGCCAGACTAACACAGATGAAATATAAAATTGGAAAAGCTAGGAAAAGATGAACAGGGATGAAACGACATCAACATTAAATAACCCTTTATTTCCGGCATAAAAACAGTGATCTTCCAACCACACCATACCACAAAAGGCAAAAGACAATAATGAAATCTATTATAATCTTGGAAGGCTTGGATGCAGATTTGCTCTTTCTTCAATCTTTGGCAAAGCAAACGACCCATCTCAAGCACTGACTCCGAGAAGAGAAAAGAAATCTATATCCCCAGATGATCTTAACAGTTTTGAATAAAAGAAAAACAATCAGAAACACTCAGGCGTCAGGGAATGATCTCTTTTGGGGTCCCTGCAGTAGTCATAAACCAAGTAATTTCTCTGTACCCAGCGCATTGCCCAGAACTGCTGATGAGACAGACCACCAGAACGATACGGCGATGCCGACACTGGATGGCAAGAAGATGGCGCGTTGGCTGAGCATCCACTGAGCTTGAAATTGTTGTATCTGCCGACAAAGGGTTGGTAATCATAATTGGCCTTGTATTTCCCATCTTCTGTGGCCCACGATGAAGCGTCCCATATTGATCCATACACCCACATTGGCCTTAACGGGAACGTTGCATCACTTTTCCTTGGATACCTTCTTATGGGTACATCGTCCACAAAGAATCTGAAACCCCACACATGACACACTCATTCATTAAAATCCAAATGATCATGAAACCAAATCCCTTAATCAGATTTCTGTCATTGCTTTTCTGTTATATTCTATGCAGGAAACTTGGGTTTTTGTTAATTAATTAGTTATTGAAGTTGCTAACAAAAAAATTTCACCAAGAATTAGAGGGCTTACATGATCTCCTTGGGGGTCCAAAGTAGACCATAGTTATGAAAATTACTTGTTGGATCAAACCAAAGATGAAACTTCATCTCTCTTCCAATAATATTCCCATCCCCACTTCCCTTGATGTATACATTAGTCTGTAATGTGTAAGGCTTTCCTGGTGTTGTTCCAAGGAATTCGATGTCTATTTCATCATGGTACCCTGGATAAGCTTCATTGTTGGAAAGCTGCCAATACCCAATTCAAGAAAAGCACAAAGTTCAAAAGCAAAAGATTATCACTACACCTAATTGAAATTCAAGCAAGGGAATAAATAATAGTAGTGTATAATTCTTACATATAGAGATGTTATCACTCCAGCAGTATAACCAGATTGGAGCTTCATAGAAGCACCAAAGTACCCAGAGCGAAATGAGTGAACCGACTTGAACCCACTTCCTGTTTGAGAATTCAAGCAAGGAGAAGAAGAAATATCAGAAACCCACCAGGAATCTCATATATATATATATAGAGAGAGAGAGAGAGAGCTAAAAAAGCATGTAACAAGTGACCTGAGGTACTGTCAAGCCAAATTGTCAATGCGTTCCGATCTAGTCTCTGGTGCTGAGCACCCCAGAGATTTCTAAAGCCTTGATAAAAGCCTATGGACCTAAATTTGGAGCTTGGCCAGTAACCAGGTGAAGGTGGCCAGTCGGCATTGCTAGAAGGGACAATTAGCAGAATGACAACGAGAAAAAAGAAAGCCATGGATTTCAGAAGAAAGAACAAATTTCTGGAGGAACTTTATTTCCTCTAAATCCTTACATGCAGGTAATAAGAATTGTACACGGGAAAAACAAATGGCATACAGTTGATATAAATATTGAAATCAAAGGACCCACTATACAAAATTGCTGACAAGTATGTTTATGGAGAGTTTGCATTCAGACAAGAAACGAAAGGCAGTAGTCGTTTGGTTATAATTGTAGATAAAGAAAACAATTCTAAGGATTGTAAAAGGAAAATTTAACTACACAAGTCTGATAAATGAGAGCTAAAAAAAGCAATACATAAAGGTAATTATTAGAAAAAAAGAAGTTAAGGTTGCATGATTGGTAAAGGAATTAGAGAAGCTTGAAAAAGGGGTACATGCAGAGAAGGGTAGATGATAGATGGTTGGGTTTTTAATGTTTGCTCTGTGACCCAACAGGAGATTGGTGTTCTGGCTTGGGCACTGAAATAGAGACTTGAAGATGACACGACAAGATGGGTTTCTTGTATACATAATTAAAGTAACATACATGTATGACTTTGTTACGTTTTTCCTCCTTTCATGATCCTGATAAACTTCTTCTTTACTGTATCAGACAACGAACTGACCCAAGCTGCTGCTGAGGGTAAGATTCTGGTGACCCATGCACACTATAGATAGAATTAAGTGGAGAAAGAGGAAAGAAAGGGGATTTGGGCCCTTTTGAAAGGTTCAAAACTGATGGGTCCTCCTCTTTCTTTATCTGTTCTCAAAATATCACAGCTCTTTGGTGCCTATCGAGTGGTTGATTGGGACAAGCATTTGTCCTATTGTACGGTTCTTGGCTTGGTTTGCGTGGGATGAATCGCCTACTTCCACAGCCTGTTCGACGTGTGTTCTTGCCTTGCTAATGCGCCATATCAGCCGCACAGAGGATGGATCAAACTCAAAATTATACTTTTTGAGCTCGGCTACTGACATTAAAAAACTATTTAGAAGTTGTTCAGTTAAAAAAACTGAACTAAATAGTATCCCTCAATTGATTCATGCAGCATAAAGCGACCAAGCTCACTATGAACTAAGTATCTCTTTAATTAAGTACTATCTCAACAGTCTCAAAACAGAACTAACACTGCTTGAACTGCCTGGTCTTGCCACACAAAGCAGTTTCCTTTTTCTAGAACCTTGTGATACCACTTGCTAGTAAACCTGCTAGTGAATTTCTGTTTTCTTCTCCTTGAATAAAGTAATCAAGGTAAGAATTTCATAAGTTTCAATATCAGTAGCAGTTGTGTCAGTTATTAACCGCTTCATTGGTGGTCCTCATTCTTGTCTTGTTGAGTTGATTTTTGGGCAGCTACTTCTTGTACTTTAGTTTCAGTGGTTAAAATGTGTATCTGAGGTCTATAACTATTGTGATTGGGAAAACGTATATTTATCTCTTCTCCTTGGTGGGAATCTCTCAATTAGCTCCTCTCCTTGGTGGGAATTTCTCAATGAGTGTCTAATGATTTATAGGATTTAATCACATACAATATGTTATATTGTGATTCGAATTCTTATACCCGATTTTAAAGATGAATTTGTACCGACATATTTTGGTGGGCGACATGAATGAACCCCACGATGCGATAAGACCTGGCCCAATGTATCGACCTGTTTAGCCAATTGAAGTCTGCATACATGTATCTTGTTTATGAGATTATTGAGGGATTTGAGTGGGAGTTCATGACCCGTCGTTCTTGACTATTGGTTGTGAGATTTCTTTCTATTCTTCTTCTACATAGTGAAAAAACTCATCATCTTCGTCCATGGACGTAACAAACCGCATTGGTATGTAAACCATGTTAAATCTCTGTGTGTTTTTGTTTTATTTCTATTTTTGATTCACTACTATTCTCTCAATTGATTCACTAATTTGATGATAGTGAAGTTTTTGGGTGGATTACGGTGTCATGGTTTTTTCCTTTTCATGCTTGAGAGGTTTTTCACTTTAAAAATTGTTTGTATTATGCATGTGAATGCGTGGATGCGTTTATGACGTAGTTTGAAATAATGCTGTGAGCACTAGATTAGCCGCACCTTTTGTTTGATATACTACTCCAAAAAATCTCTAATTTTTGTTTCCTAATAGGTTCACTTCAAGAAGGAAAATTTATTTTGTTTCCACTGTTATTAACCAAGTTTTGTATGATATATGATTCTCCTCATCACTAAACTTGACTCACTCTTATGTCTACTCAATTTCAATAAATAGCAAAAGCAAAAGATAGTGATGTTTCTAGGTAGTCTTTTGAGAGGACTAATGAGGGTTTGTGGTGCTGTTTGAGTGTAACAACATAACTGGAAGCATGTTGACACGTCTCATGCATGGTTACTTTTACTTTTACTTTTGCCATGCAATCTGCCAGAAAATGATGCTGTAACCCCCAAGATAGCAACAGCAACGAGCATATGATATTGGAAATAAGAGAAAACTATAACATCTTAGGAACACGTTTATGTTTTAAATTCTACTTCATTTGGTAATCAAATTGCTTTGGGAATACAAAAAATAAATTGCAAATATAACATATTTGGTAATACTTCAAGGAAGTAAACTATCATGATGATGGAGAGAGTTTTCATTTTCCTTCCTTTTACTTGAAATAAATGTAGCTTCTACGTTCTACCACAAAAATGTTTGAAACTTCTATCTATATATCTTTACATATCTTGTTTGAAACGGCTTATTATTAAATCATACATTTTTAATATTAGAACCAGAATATTTTGACACATTCACGAGACCTTGAACTTAGATTTTGTACAAATTCCAAAGAAATTAAGATTAATTCAAGCTATCAAGGTTAAACTTGCATCTATAATTAACTTATATATTTATGTAAATTTTTTTCTTTTAGTACATAAACAGGTCAAAAACTCAAAACAAAACTACAAATTAAGAAAGCCTAAAAAACCACTTGGAAGATCTCCTCTAGCTTTAGAGGCAGCTCTAGACAGTATATCAAAGTTTCCTTCATCACTAAAGGCATGTTCAAATATCCAAGCAAAACGGTCTTTGAAGACATGACTAATTGATATCTACCCATTAGAGACTAAAATCAGTTTAATCTCAACTATTTATATCAGGGTGGCTCACCATTTACAATTTGTGCCCCCTATTTTAGTGGGTGAGATTAGTTTTAATGTCACCTAATCTCACCTAAAAGATAAAAAAAAAACGCAAATATTGTCATTGATACTAGCAAATAAGAACTTGACAAGTATACAACAACAAATCAAATCAAGAATTCAAATCAAGAATGATCAATAATGTTGTCCATATTAACTCCATCTGATATTTAATGCAGATAATACCTTAGGGGGGTTTATAGAAATGTGAAAAAGTCCGTTAATGTTTAGAAATAGACCCCTTTTAAATATGTGACAGAGGAGTGTAAAGATAGTGTTTCATTTCCTCCGAGGATAGAGAATTTTAACTCAAAAAGAAGGTAGTGTTATCTTCAATCCTCTTAAGTAGAAGATTCCAACTCGGGCCTTTAGTTAACTAAGGCATGTTTAAATGGAATGTGACAAGAAATCTTTTTTTTTTTTTTTTACTGGGAGAATTTTCTTTGAACTCTTACATTTAGTCTAAGTGACATTCGATCCAATGAAAAATCACATTTTACATTTTGGTTCTCTTGTAGCACCCAAACATGACCCAATAAGGCACATTGTCAAATTTGAACATTAATTGCAACTGCAACTTGGTTTTTTGGATACAAGGGAGCTATTTTTGAGTGACTGTAACATGCTTTGAGCATGTCTTTATGATTAAGCCACACTTATTGATTAGAATGATACAAATACCCTTAAATGAACCATTTTCTTTTTCACTTGCAGCTCAGAACTGGGGGGAAGGCCTCCCCTTCCCTAGATGAGACATAATCTCAGATACGCCAGGGTACATGATTTTGGGCGTGGCCACAAAACTCCAAGTTATGTAGCCATTGAAATGATAGGAGATATGATTTTCCAATTGAATAATCTAACCAAAAAGAGAGAATGAAATACTCAAGTATAGATTTCCTCCCTTATGCATTATTGCAAGGAATCCTCCTGTGACTTTTATTAAGTGTCCTCATAAAGACAAAAAATGAATAAATCTATGTTATACAACACAAACCCACTCTGACCTATCTTATCCAACCAACCACCTAGAAAAAGTGGGGAAAAAATATGTAGCCACAAATGATGTTCTAATAAATAAATATAGAAAACACAAAATCTGAGATAAAAAAAATAATAAAATAATAATTAAAAAAACCAATGAGAACTCAAAGAAGTATAGGACAAGAATAAAGCACAAAGAAAGCATTTTTTTTTCTTCTTCTTTTTGGTACATACGAGAAAACATATCTACAAATTATTATAAGTACAAAGACTGTAGTTATTTATTGAGAAATAGTTTTCCGTATTTTAGATAAGCACTTTTGTACAAAACCTAGATACAGATCGTTTTCCCTTTTTTTGTTTATTTTGTTTGTTAATCCCTCGTACAATGACAAAAGGATTTATTGTTAGCAAAATGTTAATTCTTTGTTGTAATTTTAGTCGTTTTAATTGAAAAATTAAAAAAAGTGATCTTATTAAGCTGTTGGGTCTTTTCTTAATAGACATCTAAATGGCTAATAAGTATATTTTGGAAGGCAGGTTTTAAGGAAAGAGACAAGTCTTTTGAAGACAACCCATTACTCTTCTATATAAAGGTGAGAAGGGTTGTTTATACGTATGTGAACATTATTTTGAAAAGCGTTGTTTTTCCTTTAAACTATATTAGATTAGTGAATGTAGCTTTTGGATCCATTAATCCATCAATTACAAAGTGCATCGTCTATGATGAAGAGGTTGATTTATCTAGGGAGTTGAAAAAGCACTTAGAATAACTCCGAGGGGTGGCTCAGTTGGTAAAAAGACCAATGCTTCTACATAAGAGGTCAGAGTTTGATTCCCCTTGGGGCCAAGTATAAAATCTCCCCTGAGGATGTAGTCATGGTGCACACAAACTTGGCCCAGATGAACCTCAAATTAAAAAAAATTAAAAAAAAAAGAATACAAAAAAAGCACTCAGAACCCATGTACATTTGGGGCACTTAAATACCTAAAAGAAAGTGTTTGCCACCACCGACATATCTCAACTCTGCCAATTCTTGTTCATGTATCTTTAGAT
Organism: Hakea prostrata; assembly: GCF_041222555.1. Lineage (NCBI taxonomy): Eukaryota > Viridiplantae > Streptophyta > Magnoliopsida > Proteales > Proteaceae > Hakea > Hakea prostrata. The sequence continues at coordinate 12,022,877 of NC_142601.1, forward strand.
AAATGTGCATAATGTCGTTTGATGAGAAGATCATTCATGCCATTTAAAACAAATAAGTTCTTGTACTTGTAATTTAGTTTTATTATTGTACTATTTTTGTCTTATATGGTTGCCCTTCTAACAAATAAGTTCTTGTACTAGCAACTTAGTTTTATTATTTTACTTTTTTTTTTTTGTCTTATATGCTTGCCCTTGGTAACAAATAAGTTATTGTACTTGTAACTTAGTTTTATTATTCTAATTTTTTCGCCTTATACGGTTGCCTTTGGTAACATGTTTCCAACATTCTTAAACATATTTTAAGATTATATGTGTAGAAATTAATTTACTGTGTAAATTTTATCAGAAGAACAATGCACAAGCACAACCACACACACAAAAGACAAGATATACGTGGTTCATCCGAAGATTATGTACATTATCAAGTAGAGATAGTGTTTTTACTATGAGGAATAAGAAAAATAGAGTACAACTTAACCATTCTTTTTGTAGCCTACTCAACCCTTTTGATAGACTATCAGTGAAAACCCTACTCAAAAAAATAAAAAAATAAAAGGACTAAAATTCTCCCATGCCCAAAACAGCCTGACAAAACAAATAAACCTGCCAGTTATTTTGAAGAACTCAAAATTCTGTACAAGACCCATATCTATTCGGGAACAATCATTTGGATCCAAGGCCATGAAGCATTTTACATGGAAAAAATTAATTGTCACCACAACTATACTACATAAGCTTTTAGCCAATGAACATGAATGGTCTTTTACTTCAACAAAAGTGGAAGGGGAACACATAATTATCAGAATTGTGTCTCAGGGTGCAAGGATCTTGTAATCAAGTAGTACTCTTTTTCCTATATATAAGGGGAGGATTATTTATATGTGGTATGGTAGATTTTCTTCATAGTATCAACCTGGTACTGGGTTAAAGAACCCTTCTCCACACCAAATATAGTGTAAAAGTTGATTCATTGGTACTGATACAAACTAATATGCCTTTTCAATGTCTATTCCTTGTAATTACTTAGGGGACTCAAAGAGTGTATAACAATGACTAAATCAAAATGATTTTTTCTATAAAAGGAAAACAAAGTCATTTCATATGAGGAGGAGAAAGGGGAAAAAATTGCTCTCAATTCAAGAACATGAAGGTTGAAGGCAACTAGAATGAAAGAAGAAAGCCAATAGACAGAAACTACAAGGAGGAAGGGAGAGATATGAACTTGTTTAATGGGACTTGTCGGTAGGTAAAGTGGAGCTTTAAGTGTATCTTTGAATTGGATTCTCTCCCTGCTTAGGCTTTGCAACGTTCCAAACCTTTGAAATGACTGAATAAGAAATATGAATATGAAAGATAGATCAGATTCAAATGAAGACAGAGAGGGTGACAAAGGCATCCAACCACTCCTCCACAAAAGGAATCTGATGGATAGTTAAAGACACAATATCTGATGGGTCAACAATCTCTTTATCAACAGAATGAAAATACTTCCTCCCTACCGACAATTTAAATGTCCCTCATAAATACAGTCCTTGGTACTTAGTCAGTACCCTTTCAACAAAATCCGTATTATATTTAAGGGGTTCTTTGCCCTTATGACCATCAATTACCCTATGCAAGTGTTTTCTTGTCATATTTAAGACCCATTTGTATTCTAAAATGGTTTTTAACTTCAATGGTTTTCTGTAACTAATGTGTTAATGAATTTGCTCTTGCATCCATGCACCTTGTCTTCTGAGGGAAGTTTTGGATTTGTACATGCTAGTGAATAGGACTGTAATATGGATAGGCTTGGCCATGCTTTTTTTGTAACACAAATCCAACCTTGAATGCTCCTAATTAAACCAATTTTGTTTAGGGCCTAAAGATGTTGTTCTTGCTCCCAACCCTTAATAGGCCAAGGCAACCCAATTTTCACCTTGACTGTCCATTCGGGTTGGCCTTATTCCTATCCCTATCCATGTTCATGGCTCTGGCTCTAACCCTAGCAAATTTGATATAAGAAATACCTCAACTGAATTGAAAATAAGATGGATAATGGAATGAAACTTCCAAAACCCAAACTGTGTTAGACATGATATAAAAATAAAAATAAAAACCTTCAAGCTATTATATGGTCCATGGGTTAATTCTGACATGATAATATCCCAAGTAGATGCACAACAAGACAATAAGACCAACCAAATCTAAACTGAAGTAGTAAAGCTTGATATGAGATGAGGGTTAATGTGAGGGCAAAATCTAGAGCCAAGATCAAGTTTTGAATCAGAGCCAATGTTAAGGTCAAAACTGAGGACGATTTTGACAAGACAAAGATAATCTCTGGCCTGTCCCTATTCCTGATTTAGAGCCAAAAGGACTTGTCCTCTGGCCAGAATCTTGAGTCAAAGCCTTGTTTGAGCTCAAGCAGGGAAAAGAGTACTGGATCAAGGTCCCTAGGGCCAAAATTGTAACCCTAGGTGAAACCCTTTAGAGACAAGGCGTCTTACTAATTAGCAACTGAACCATCTTAGTTTCATTTAACATGAGAAATCTATTTAAATCTCATGAGGATCACTGCCAATGGCTCCACATCACACAAGGGATGGAAGTCCCACCTCTCAAACCCACTAGATCACTTTCCCTATCTTCATAATTCCACTCACTGGATTTCCACAGCTCCACTCTCTTGTTGAATCTGACAATTAGGTTAATGCTAAGAAGACAAAACATTAAAAAAAAACATGTTCCTCAGGGTATATAACACTTAGGCAAAAAAAAAAAAAAAAAAAAATCCAGTGCAGTAGGCACCTAATAACGTGAGAAAGCTCTAAAATCCATTGAATTTCAAAATTGAAACCATCAAAATATTATTAAATATAAATAAAGAAACATTAAATTGAATGAAGCTACATACCACATCACAAATTAAATCTGCAAAACCATAAGAACATGAAAACAAGACTGGACAGAAAAAGAGGAGGAAAAAGGAAACAAAGGCACCAGAGAAAGGTCACTCGTTCTTTTGAGAAGCCAAGAGATAACAGCAATCAGTATTTTTATAGTCAATCATGGGAGAAGTATATCAAACCAAAATTTAGAAAGAATTAAAGTAAAATAAATTCACTCTCATCCTGAAGAGGAACTGATTCTACTGCTCAACACCCTAAAATTAAGATCACTCTATCATTAAGAAATCATAATTTAACCTCAAAATCTATTTAAATTTTTGGAAACTTAAATAAGAGTTTGATGTCCTCAAGAAGGTCGACTAGTCTCAATAACCAGAATTCAAACTACTCAGAATCTTTTAATGTCTTTATTTCTTTGTGCATCACTGAGTATCATGAATATTTGGTGCATAAAGCAATTACATCTTGCACTGCAAAAACGAAGTAATCAGCAAAGATGAACAGTAATACAGAAAACTATCTTCATTATCTATTTAAGTACACCCAAAGGTTATCCCTAGACTTGCAATTAGAGGAAAGAATATATTGAACAACTGGGCACTTATTTAAGACAACTTCTAACATATATGCTCATTCTTGATGCTTGGTAGCTGACAAAATGATGATCGGGGAAAGGGAGTAGAGCAAAGGGGTTCAAGAGTGGGAGACTAATTTTTCTCTAGTACATTCTTGAGGACCAAGAAGTCCATGAAAGAACACAAAATTACAAACGAAAGATCATTAAAAATCATCTAATAAATTAACTGAAACATAATTATTAAGATTTAAAAATCGATAAATAAGGACAGAGAAAATCAAATTGTTTTCGCATGAGACAAATTATAGTAGTAGCCTACAGAACCATTTCAAAGTCACGAATTGACAAAAAAAGGAAATAGGATGAAGAAATTCATCAAAACACAAACAAAAGCAGAGGAATCAAGATAAACATCGACACAGAAAACTGTCCTTATTATCTACTTAAGTACACTTGGAGGCTAGAACCATGTCTCAGGCATGCAACCAACCTTGTAGAGTAGTATATTGCACAACTTGAGACTTATTTAAAGGCCACTTCTGTATACTGTGATACATGTGCCCAAAGTGCATGGGTAGTTTTGATTGTATATTCTGTAGAGGATATTCAAAATTTAAAATCAAATTCAATTTTGAAACACAATAAATCAGCAAGACTAAACTAAAGTGGAGACGTCAATCAATCAGCAACACTTACCCAAAGTGGAGATAGCAATCAATCAGCAAGACTTACCCAAAGTGAATCTTTTTGCCACAAAACACTCAACCCTTCAAGCTCTTCTCTCAAAGCTCCCCATTCTAACTTCCTACTAGAATAGTGACAACTATCTCTGAAGAGGGCATTATATGGGTTGAAGCCATCTTTAAGAACGTTGTTTGTGAGGTTTCATAAAGCCATCATCTCTAATGGCTAGGTAGAGTAACGCAAATCACACCTTATTCATCAAAAGAGAAGACTCCTATCTGACTATACTTTTGGTCTATATGGATGATTTTGTGATCACATGCAACAATGAGGAGGAGGTTTCAATGTTGAAGAATTTTTTGGGACGGAGTTCAAGATCAAGGACATGGAAAAGCTTAGATTCTTCCTAGGGCTAGAGTTGACATCTTCAGCCAGTGGTGTATCTCTCTTATAAAGGAAGTATAATACTCTTGACCTATTGGATGAAACTGAGATGCTAGGATGCAAGCCAGCAGAGACTCCTATTGAGTCTAATCTACACTTGAAGGCAAAAGAAGGAGAACCAATGAACAAGACAAGCTAAGAGAAGTTGGTTGGAAAGTAGATCTTCCTATATCATTCTAGACCTGACATCACTTTTGCAGTCAGTCTAGTGAGTCAATATATGCATGATCCTTACTCTTCACACTTGGATGCAGTGTACAGGATCTTGAGGTACTTGAAGGCTAATCTAGGAAATGGGATCCTAATTTCATCTTATGGACACCTAAAATTGAGGCATACACAGATGTAGATTGAGTAGGGTGTTCATATGATAGAAGATCTACTTCTGGATATTGTATGTACGTAGGAGGTAACCTAGTGGCTTGGAGGAGCAAGAAACAGCCAGTGGTTGCAATGTCTATTGCCTAAGCAAAGTTTCAAGCAATTGACCAAGGAATTTGTGAAGTGCTATGAGGACTGCTTCAAGAGCTTGGTTCAGATTTGGAGGTTCCTATACTTCTATATTGAGATAGCAAGTCAACAATTAGTATAACAACAATCAAATACAGCATGACAGGACCAAGTATGTGGAGATTGACAGACACTTCATCAATTGAGGCTGGGCTGATTCGTATTACCTTTCTTACTTCAGACAATTAGCCAGCTGATATGCTTACGAAGAGTCTAAGTACCAAGTCATTTAGTAGTATCATTGGCAAGTTTCTCATGATAAATATCTACTCTCTTGAGGGGAGGTGTTGCAAGGTGGTAGTAATAGGTACTTTATTATTGAGGGCAGATTTGTCTTATTAGTCTTATTAGGATCTGTTATTTTCCTTGTAATATTCCCACACTGGGAAGATTTGATATATTCTATTTTTAGAAAGTTATAAAAATAAAGATCCTTTTGTGTCTCTTTGACACAAGTTAAGATTTCACCAAATCTTACAACACATACTATGTCTCCCGAAGAAATCTGCCTTTGTAGCAGGAACATATATCGACACTAGCAAAAAAAATATTGGAAATAGAAAACACCAATGGAACAGGGGATCAACAGTTGTTATTGTATCAAATCCCCAAAGCATCAAACCAAAAACAGCAGCAACATATCTGATCTAAAACAGACATAAAGTGTAGCACAAACCAGAAAAACAACCTAGAGAGACAAATAGAACAGATCAAACCAAGATTTGCACAGACGAACCATCGCATTAAGGATTTTATTCTTAAACAGACAGCTGATTATTGTCCAAATCCTTGGGTTGATAGTAGCATTGATTAACATCCTCTTATTCCTTCATCAGTTGTTTGAAGCAAGGTTCAAAATCTCGGTTTTGAGGCCAATTTCGACCAGCCTCAAAGCTGAGCTATGGTTGAAAGCTACGAAATTTCAGTTGAAACCTGGGAATTTTCCTAGGTAGTTCTGACAGCAAGTTTCGGGGATTTTTAGATGTAATTTTGGTCTAATTTCTTGCATACCACATATTAAAACATAATTAATACAATGGTGTAGGTATTTTGTTAAAGAAACCAATGAAAAGTTATCATTCGAGTGTTAATATACAAAAGTGGTTTCGAGAAATACAAACTTAATAAATTGAAAAATAGTATTGCATACATTAAATGTTTGATACTAAATTACATATACAAGAAAATACAAAAATAAAGGGGAAAAAAAATCTCCCAGGCCATGTCATGGACTCATGGTACGCTTAAACTTGTCCATGTAGTCTGTCACTGCTTTTCTATAGGTGGCCTCATCAACATTAAATAGATATCTTAGCCTAGGGGAACTATAAACTGATGATGACGACTGAAATGGCATAACTAGGTGTGATGGTACTGATGGATATGTGAAGTGGAGTCCACAAATAATGGTCCTAATGGGAGAAAAAGGGCTTGAAAGTAACAAAAATCACAAAATATGAGGTTAGGGGGTCAAAATTTCACCAGTAGGACAGCTTAAGTTCTGCAAAACCCGAGTGAGATATGATACTTATATGTTATGTCACTGGGATGGGCAGGTCTTCTTGGTTTTTGAAAAACATTGAATTTTCAACCAAAATTTCGTAAGCTTGATAACTCTATGAAATAGAAATAGAGTTAAGCTTGGTAATTTTATACTTGAGATGGCTTGATTTAAGAGTATTTTATCTTTGTTTTAGTGTTAGTAGTCATTAGATGTTGTTTTAGTGAGTCTTAACATTTTGCATCTTGTTAAGGTCATTATTGTCACTCTTGCATGAATTTCTCTTCAGATTAATGGATGAATTTGATTAACCCTCTTTCTTTTAGCAATATAGGTGAAGATCCATAATAGAAGAAGAACCTGTCCTCGAACTTTGCTGTAAAGATTGCTGCAGCATCACGGAGCAGAATATTCCCATAATTAATTCACGTGGAAATGACCAAAAGGGGCTAACTAAAGGGGACGTTATTCTTGTAAATACATAAATGTTCTCAGACTTGGATCTCAGGAGGAATGTTCTAATCCTACGGCCAAGTTCTACCCTAATGATTGAAGGCATTTATAGAAGAAAGAGAGAGAGGGCTGCGTGAGAGGAGGAAGGGAGGCAGATCAGAATACGATAGAAAAGAGAGCTGAACTCGTGCTGAAGGGAGAGAGAGCTGCTGGGGAAAGAGAGTTGTTGGAGAGAAGACTGGAGTTCGTGTGGAAGCATTGCATCTCCTAGTTTCTTTTCAGTTTTATAATTCTATCTTCTTATACTTTAGTTGAATGATAACTATATATATTTATGTGTATTTGATTTGTGCTATGGACTAGATTCTTGCTGTGTTGGGATGATAATAGTACCTAAACCTGAATTTTGAGATGTAATTATCAAGTGTTCTTTAGTTTAACTGCAATACAATTTAGTGTCAATGAATTCAACATGTTAGTTATTGATTAATTTTATTTATTGATTGATCTTTCATGAATGATTGCTATGATTTTAGTTAACTGGAAAGTTAATTGAATCTAGATGCTTGCTGAATGGTGTGAGTTAGCTTAATCTTTATTTAGATTTAGTTAGTTACTTTAGGTTGGGTAGGAATACTCACTTACCTCACATTGCCATGATTGAGATTGGGTATAAATTGCATTCGTATTTCATTTCTTCATAGGAATATACATATTTTAAATTAGGATGCTAATGCATATGTGTATTGGAAAATACCATTATGCCATTTCATTCCAGGTTCTTGATATATTTTGGGCTGTAGTATTACTATATTATTTGCATTATAAATTCAAGGGAAGGGAAATTGATTCCCAACACTCATTTCACTCATTACAGTTCCTTCTGTTGCTCATTCTCCATTTTGGTTCTTTAGTTTAATTACCTGTCGTTTGGTTATTTAGTTCGTCAATCACAAATCAATCTTGTTAATTTTGTTTAAATCAGTTTTACTTTTACATTAAAGTTAAAGATAAAATTCTCCGAGGGATCGATTCTTTACTTATTATTTACTACTTGATTGCGACACATGCACTTGCGTAGCATCTTGAGACACAAGCAACAAGTTTTTGGCGCCGTTGCCGAGGAATTTTGTTATTAATAATTAATGTAGAAGTAATTTTTGTTTTATCTACTGAAATTTCTTTACTTCGATATTAGTTATCTTTTATTCCCGGGTGCTTTTACCCTTATATGAATCCGCTGCCTGACCAAGAGTTGATACCCTTTGACTTTGAAATCAAAACGACATTTCGGGCTAGAAGAAAGGAGCAACGAGGTTTAGCAGCAGGTCAAACAATGGCTGAAGCAGTGAGAAATGGGTTGAATAATAATAAGAATAATATGACAGATGAGGGTGATGATAGAGATAGGGCCATTAGAGCATATATTGTCCCAATGTTGCATGAGCTGAATCCAAGTATAGTAAGGCCAGAAATCCAAGCATTGCATTTTAAACTTAAGCCTCTGATGTTCCAAATGCTTTAAACTGTAGGATAGTTTAGTGGGACGCCAACAGAAGATCCTCATCTCCATCTTAGACTCTTCATGGAAGTAAGTGATTCTTTTAAGATACCTGGAGCAACCGAAGAAGCCTTGAGATTGAAGCTATTACTCATTGCAAGATAGGGCAAGAGCATGGTTGAACTCCTTACCTCCACAATCAATAGCCACATGGAATGATTTAGTAAAGAAGTTATTGATGAAGTACTTCCCTCCAACAGAGAATGCCAAGCTCAAGAATGATGTCACTGATTTTCAACAACTGGATAGTGAATCTTTGCATAAGGCATAGGAAAGATTTAAGGAGCTCTTGCGTAAATGTCCTCACCATGGAATTCCCTATTGGATTCAAATGGAGACTTTCTACAATGGTTTAAGTGGACAAACTCGGTCCATAGTGGATGCATCAGCAAATGGGGCTATATTGGCAAAGTCTTACAATGAAGCTTATGAGATTTTGGAGAGAATGGCCAACAACAACTATCAATGGCCAGCTAAAAGAGGTGTTGCAAATAAGAGAGTGGCAGGGATTTATGAGTTGGATGCAATGACAGCTTTAACTGCACAAGTGTCATCTCTAACTAGTGTGTTAAAATCCATAAACCTGGCTGCAGCTGTACAAACTCAACAAAATACATCAGTCTCGTGTACATATTGTGGTGGGGAGCATGTCTTTGATAGTTGTCCATCTAACCCAGAAACAGCCTACTATGTTGGTACTTTCAGCAAAGCTAATAACCCATATTCCAACACCTATAATCCTGGTTGGAGGCAGCACCCTAACTTCTCTTGGAATGCTCAAGGACAGAATGTAGGCCCACTTCTATCCCAACTTGACCTTATCAGCTTCCAAGTGCTCAACAGCAAGTGAAGACTCAGCTTATGGAACCTTCTTCATCAATAGAGCTTCTATTGAAGGAGTATATGGCAAAGAATGATGCAATTATTCAGAGTCAAGCATCTTCATTGAGGAATCTGGAGAATCAAGTAGGACAGTTGGCTAATGCTTTAAACAATCGACCTCAAGGATCATTGCCAAGTGATAAAGATAATCCTAGGCATGAAGGCAAAGAGCATTGTAAAGTTATTTCATTAAGGAGTGGAAAACCTCTGGAGCCACCTCATTCAAAGTCTAGCCAACAGAAGGGACCTATTTCTATCCAAGAAGAAGGGGAGAAGGAAGATCCAGTTGCTGTTCAAAAGGAACAATCTGATTCTGCAAAACAGAGTGCTGAACCCACGGCTACAGCACCATTGCAACTGAGTTCTCCAGAAAAACTGAGTTATAAACCACCCCATTTTCCTCAAAGATTTCATAAGCAGCAGCAAGACCATCAATTCAAGAAATTCTGGGATGTTTTGAAGCAGCTCCACATCAACATACCATTGGTAAAAGCACTTGAACAAATGCTAAATTATGTTAAATTCATGAAAGACACCCTTTCATAGAAAAGAGATTTTAAGGTTTTGAGACAGTGGCCAGACACAAGAAAGTAGTGCCTTCTTGCTGAACAAGCTTCCTCAAAAAATTAAAAGATCCTAGAAGTTTCACCATTCCTTGTGCTATTGGAGACCATTATATTAGGAGAGCCCTTTGTGATCTTGGAGCAAGCATTAACCTTATGCCAATGTCAATCTTCAAGAAGCTTGGTGTGGGAGAAGCAAGGCTAACTATAGTAACACTTCAACTGGCTGATAGATCTTTAGCTCATCCTGAAGGAAAAATTGAAGATGTGTTGGTAAGAGTTGATAAGTTTATCATCCCTGCTGATTTCATTGTTTTTTATTTTGAAGCTGATAGAGATGTGCCCATCATTCTTGGAAGACCCTTCTTGGCAACTGGGAAGACATTGATTGATGTGCATAAAGGAGAATTGACTAAGAGGGTAAATGGAGAGCAAGTCACTTTCAATGTTCTCCAGGCAATGAAATCTCCAGATGAGATAAAGCAATGCTCAATTGTAGATGTTATTGAAGAGCTGGTTTTAGAAGAAGTTGAGAAAAAGAGCATTCAAGATCCATTAGAGCTTTCATTGGCATCCGAAATTGCACAAGTAGGTGATGAAGCAAGTAGATATATGGCTTGGTTAAATGCAAGACCAGCTGAGACATTGAGAGGGAGTAGATTTGAGCCTCTTGTATTATCTGAGCTTGAAACTAAATCCCCTAAACCATCAATTGAAGAGCCACCTGTGTTAGAATTGAAGCCTCTTCCAGAACACCTTAGGTATGCCTATTTGGGTGAAGCCAAGACACTCCCTGTTATCATATCAGTAGTGCTAACAGCAGAGCAAGAGGATATGCTACTTAAAGTGCTGAAGAAATATAGTAGAGCATTAGGATGGACCATATTAGATATCAAGGGAATCAACCCATCAATATACATGCATAAAATTTTGCTGGAAGACTGCTGTATTAATTCTGTGGAGCATCAAAGGAGGTTGAATCCAATCATGAAGGAAGTGGTAAAAAAGGAAATCATTAAATGGTTAGATGCTGGGGTTGTGTATCCAATTTCAGACAACAAGTGGGTGAGTCTAGTACAATGTGTCCCCAAGAAAGGAGGGATGACAGTTGTGGAGAATGATAACAAGGAGCTGATACCTACAAGGATAGTGAGTGGGTGGAGAATATGTATAGACTATAGAAAGCTCAACAAGGCTACAAGGAAAGATCATTTCCCTCTGCCCTTCATTGATCAAATGCTTGATAGATTGCCTGGAAAAGAGTATTATTGCTTCTTAGATGGATACTCAGGTTACAATCAAATAGCCATTGCTCCTGAAGATCAACATAAGACCACTTTAACTTGCCCTTATGGCACATTTGCCTTCAAAAACTTGTTGCTTGTGTCTCAAGATGCTACCCAAGTGCACATGTGTCGCAATCAAGTAGTAAATAATAAGTAAAGAATTGATCCCTCGGAGAATTTTATCTTTAACTTTCAATGTAAAAGTAAAACTGATTTAAACAAGATTAACAAGATTGATTTGTGATTGACGAACTAAATAATCAAATGACAGGTAATTAAACTAAAGAACCAAAGCGGAGAATGAGCAACAGAAGGAACTTTAATGAGTGAAATGAGTGTTGGGAATCAATTTCCCTTCCCCTGAATTTATAATGCAAATACTATAATAATACTACAGCCCAAAATATATCAAGAACCTGGAATGAAATGGCATAATGGTATTTTCCAATACACATATGCATTAGCATTCTAATTCAAAATCTGCATATTCCTATGAAGAAATGAAATATGAATGCAATTTATACCCAATCCCAATCATGTCAATGTGAGGTAAGTGAGTATTTCTACCCAACCTACTAATTAACTAAATCTAAATAAAGATTAAGCTAACTCACACCATTCAGCAAGCATCTAGATTCAATTAACTTTCCAGTTAACTAAAATCATAGCAATCATTCATGAAAGATCAATCAATAAATGAAATTAATCAATAACTAATATGCTGAATTCATTGACACTAAATTGTATTGTAATAAAACTAAAGAACACTTGATAATTACATCTCAAAATTCAGGTTTAGGTATTATTATCATCCCAACACAGCAAGAATCTAGCCCATAGCACAAATCAAATACACATAAATATATATAGTTATCATTCAACTAAAGTTAGTTATCATTCAACTAAAGTATAAGAAGATAAGAATTATAAAACTGAAAAGAAACTAGGAGATGCAATGCTTCCACACGAACTCCAGTCTTCTCTCCAGCAACTCTCTTTCCCCAGTAGCTCTCTCTCCCTTCAGCACGAGTTCAGCTCTCTTTTCTATCGTATTCTGATCTGCCTCCCTTCCTCCTCTCACTCAGCCCTCTCTCTCTTTCTTCTATAAATGCCTTCAATCATTAGGGTAGAATTTGGCCGTAGGATTAGAACATTCCCATTTAGTTAGCCCCTTCTGGTCATTTCCATGTGAATTAATTCTGGGAATATTCAGCTCCGTGATGCTGCAACAATCTTTACAGCAGGTTCTTCTTCTATTATGAATCTTCACTTACATTGGCAAGAGAAAGAGGGTTAATCAAATTCATCCATTAATCTGAAGAGAAATTAATGCAAGAGTGACAATAATGACCTTTACAAGATGCAAAATGTTAAGACTCACTAAAACAACATCTAATGACTACTAACACTAAAACAAGGATAAAATACTTTTAAATCAAGCCATCTCAAGTATAAATTTATTAAGCTTAACTCTATGAAATAGAGTTATCACACCCCCAAACTTAAGACATTGCTTGACCTCGAGCAATAAAGAAAAATGAAAACACAAACTAACTGTGAAGGAAAGCATTAAGAGAACAAAAGAAAACAAAAGCAAATAACCTGGCTTAATCATGCAATAGGATGAGTGTCAGAAGTTGCCTCTCAATCTTTTTCTAATTTTTCAGATCCAACACGTCTTGCCAATAACACTTAGATGTCATACTTTACTCATAAGGATGCCCTCAGTGTGTGTGTGTGTGTGTGAAAGTTAAGAATCTTGCCCCAGAGTACCCTAGTCCAGCTAAATCATGGTCATCAAGTTTAGTTCATTGATCTTATATGTTGACCAAATGATTACCTCTCCACTAATTAGGGACCCATATCCTTTAACACCCCAAAAACTTGTTTCACAATATTTTGAGCATTTGACCCCCAAACTTATTCTTTATGAACCATTTTTTTTGGTATACGCTGTTGTGTCATCCTACCATTTTACGCGAATATCACTCATTTGTGATGAAGATACCCGGTTACTTAACAAGATCACAAACAAGAGTGCCTTTGCATGCTCATATTCGGGCCACCTGTTGATATCAAAAGTACACATGGGTTACATGCATAGTCTTGGTTACTAGGCAGCCCAAATCAGCGGAGCATTATTCTTATTCTCTTCTTCTTTTATTATGCTCATATTCCAGGCCACTGTTGACGTAAAAAATACACATGGGTTACATGCATATTCCTGGTTACTAGGCGGCCCAAAACAGCGGAGCATTATTCTTGTGGGGTAAGGGAGAGGTTCAAACCTCAGCCAACTTACAATGCACAAAATTCTTGGAACACCCAAATGGGGACCCCTAATGTGTAAGTCTCAAGGCTCTTATTCAACCAATTCTAAAATCCTAAACTTTCACATTGGTCCAACTTTTCCCAGGTTCTCCAGAGCTTGAAACCTCACTTGGTGTTCAATGATAAGACACCATAGAAATGAGTAAATGCAGACATCGAGATCCTAAGATCTCCAACAAAATCAGATTAGAATACATTAACTAACAACTATCCAAATCACATACTAGCATATATTGAATACACAAAACATTTATCTACAGGCATTGCTTCAGCCTCAAACAACAAAACAAACAGCAAATGAAATGACTTAACAATAAACAATTTAACAAAACCCAGACTCTAGAATGCTGGACACCAACTTAGAAATTAGCAACTAGATCAAAAGATTCAGCATCTAAAGTGAACCACAACAGAAAGTTAAAAACAATTAAGAAACTAAGAACATCTATAAAAGAAAGATGACAAGATGACATGCAATTATTGGAATCAGGGCAAAGTGTACCCCAAAACTGAAAATGAGCAGTGTCCGCACAGCGAAAGAAAGAAAAATAAAGGAAGGAAAAAAAACAAAGTAAAAGATGAAGGAGAACAGGACTTCCCTGAACGAGCTATTCATCATCATCTTCATCATCGGGAATGTAGTTCCCTTTGTTGCCATAAGGAGGAGCAAGGATTTGGGTGGTAAAAGCAGGGAAAGATGTGAACCGGGTGTTGTTCATCCTCAAATTAGTCTTAAGTGCGCGGTCACGGGCAGCCACATAAGACAAATAATCAGTGTGGATGTCACGACTGATTTGAAGTTCCAGCATAATGTGAAACTGTGTGACTTCCATTTGACTAATCCGCTGCTCCAGTTGAGCATAAAGAGAGGTAGAAGCACCAGGGGTGGAAGAAGGAGGTGGTATGGCCTCGCAGCAGGAGGTGGTGCACTGGAGGTGGTAGCTGTAGGAAGCATGCGAATAATAATGTACCGTGTGATGGCACCTTTGTTAGGTGTGCAGGCATCAGAATCTTGCATAGGAACATTGTTAGCCAAACATAAAGCAGTAATTAAAGAAGGAAATGCTAAACTACCACCCTGCTTAGCTGCATAAGCACAAATGGCCTCATGAATGCAGTGACCCACATTGACCCGATGACCCTCCAAAATAGAGTGTAGGACCAAGGCTCTTTCCACTGAAACAGTCTGGATATGCATGGAGGGCATTAAGCGGGTCTGTAAGAAGTGGTACCAAATTTTGGCCCCGGGTTTCAAGGGACTGGCGGGCAAAGTTAATGCCCCTTGGGGGGATGCAGACCATTCCGTGCCAGGAGAACATAAATCAGGGAGAATGTTATGCAAGGCAGTAGGGTCTGCCGAAGCAAGATGGGCAATGTGCTCATCCTCTACATTCTCCAAACCATAAAAGGCATTAAGGGTTTGACTATTTATAGGGATCTGAACCCCCCTAACATAAACCTAGTCTTGAGAGGAGGTAGTGAGATTAGCATAAAATTCATAGACAATGGATGGGATGTATACACCAGGATGGGTGCAAAATTGTTCCCATTTATGCCCAGCTATGATGGAAGTGATGAATGGAAAGTCTTTTGCCTCAGTGGGATTTTATTTAAACCCCTTCTCCTAGAAAATATGCTTGTTGGAGATGGATGTGAAGCGGGCCTCATCCGTGGGAGAGTCAAAATAGGGGGAGCCATGGAAGCACTAGTACTAGGGTCTGGTCTGATCTTCTTCTTAGGGGCCATGACTAAGGGAGTGCAAGTGGCTGGTGCAAAGCACAGAGAAACACAATGAAATAAAAACACAACCAAACACCGGGATAAACAAACAAGCACCGGGAAACGGACAAACACAAACACGGCAGGCTAAACAAGGCTATGAGACTACGAAAAATAACCACAACAACCAAACAAACACAAGGAAATAGGGATTAGAGAGAGGGGAAACAACAACACTGGAGGATAAAAACAAACGAAAACAAAAAGGAACAGAGAGGAACGATGAAACAGGAAAAAAATTTGTATTTTTTTTTCGTAAGTGTTTTGGCTCCAAAGAGCAAAGGAAAAATTGCACAGATCCTAATGAAATCAAACAAACAAGCTAACATGAAACAAAAACAAACACACCAACCACAGAAAAAAAAATGAACAAAAAAGAATAAACAAACACAACAAACACGAATTTAAAAAATAGGGAATGAATGAAAAGAGATGGGGAGAACACTTAGCTGATGTAGAGAGGGAGTATCGTGTTGTAGCGAAGATGGAGTGCAGCTGGCGCAGCCCTAAACACACAAAAATTGCACGAACCCTGGTACAGCAAGAGTAGACCACGGAAAGGTGAATCGACGGTGGAATGTGGGAAAAAATTAGGGTTTTGGTGGGTTATAGGTGAAGAAGGCAGTACAGGGATGGGCGAAGGTAGGTAACAGTGTGCAAATGGAGGTGGGAAAGTGTTGGAGAGAGCAGAGGATGAAAGAGGAGATGCAGAGGAGTCGCAGTGGAGAAGACGAAGGTTCCGTTAGGTTTGGGTTTTTTTTTAATTTTTTAATTTTTTATTTTTGGGTTTTGGTTTTGAAAAAGGTGGGTACAATTGGTTTTTTTTTTTTGTGGGTTTGGGTCATCTTAACCCAATACTGACCCAAACCCATTGCACCCACCTTTTTCAAAACCAAAACCCACAAAAAAAATTAAGAAACCCCAAACCTAACGGAACCTTGGTCTTCTCCACTGCGACTCCTCTGCATCTCCTCTTTCATCCTCTACTCTCTCCAACACTTTCCCACCTCCATTTGCACACTGTTACCTACCTTCGCCCATCCCTTATTGCCTTCTTCACCTATAACCCACCAAAACCCTAATTTTTTCCCACATTTCACCGTCGATTCACCTTTCCGTGGTCTACTCTTACTGTACCAGGGTTTTTGCGA